>NW_028297098.1:22742054-22892809 GCF_055798465.1 Pogonomyrmex barbatus
TATTTCCGCGCCGAGCCCGAGTTTCCTTTCTTTGAATTAACTAATGAAGGGCACTCCAATCGCAAATGTCCCTTAGCTCCACATTGCTAGCATTCGTTAGCTCCTCTTTTAGAACCAGAAGTTTCCTTTTGTTTTCCCTTAAAGTTATCGAATTTCTCGCGATTTTGCTTATAATTACGCACGTTAATTTCTCCTTCATTTAAAAAGTTCCGTTCGCGTCCGACCTCAAAATTAATTTGCCTCTTTCGGCCCCTCTCCTGAAATTTAGGAAAGCTATTTTCTTTAATAATTTTTACCGCCATGACTCTTTCCACGGCGATCCTTAAAGATATATGCCCTTTCATTTAAAGAGTCTGTTTAATAAAATCGTCTACCAACGCATAAATTGCAAGCACGCAATTTTATCCTGTACGCCAGGCGAGCACTCCGGATAGGCTAAACGAGATAAACGCTCTAAGTCCGAGCCAAGCGCAGCCAAATTTTCCCCGAATTTCTGCTTTATAAATTGCATGTAATAATTTTGTGTCGAAAGTTTTTCCCCAAAACGTAGTCTAGTCTTGAGATTAATTCGCTATATTGCGAATTTTCCAATTCCGTTCCCCCCCTCTAAAACTGAACGCGCCTTCCCTCTTAAACAAGAAGCCAATACGACCACTTTCTCCGAATTTCATGTCATTTTTCGCCTATGACATGCAATAAATCAATATGGCTGTAGCAAAAGAATCAAATCTTAATAAAATTATCTAAATTTTTAAAATCGTTTTATTATCAAGTATACAATTACTTGCCTCAAAAATACTTTGAACTTGAAAAAGATGAAAAATTACAACTTTCAATATCAGTAGTTTTAATTATAATATATTGCTGATAAATGAAGATTCATGGAATAGCAAATGGAAGTGTCCACTCTAAGTCTTGTATTTTATATACTTTTAAAAAAGTAATAATTCTTTCGTTATTTATTATATGGTTGTCCTATGTTTAATTTTCTCAGTAAAATACTTTTAACTTCTTGAAAGAAAATGTTCTATTTTGTTTTAATATTTTGTTTCAGTTTTATCAAATTTTGCTACTAAATCTGATCGCTCGGCTGTAGCCTACAATTTTTCTTGCACTTTGTACAAAGAATAAAATGTTTTTCATTAAGGAATTTTTCGTCTAATGTGTGATGTAAAAATTTATTTAAATATTTTTATAATTTTTAAAGACTTTTCAAAGATATGTTTTATCCTTAATAACGAGTACTAACAAACGTTATTTTATCTAATTATTATTATTTTATCTAATTCAGATAGAATAATATTAATTTCTACTAATTGCTTTTGCATTTTCGATAAATGTTGACAGATTGTCACAATATCAGGTAATTATGTTATAAAAATTATATTTGTTTTCAATCCTCAATTTTTTTTTTAGATTCCGATTCAATACAACTCGTTTTTATAGTTGAACAATGTAATTTTTCATAATTACCTGTCCAAAAATCACGTATCGTTGTACACTATTGTAGAGCTCTTTTTAACTTTTACTATAACATCTTGCTGAATATAATCCGCTATCTTTTTTACATATTAAGATATAGTAAAATAGAAGCTGCATCAAGTTTATAAGTATAATATTTTGTACCTGTATCTAATAATTTCTGAATAAGTTTCAAACCTTTACCTTTAATCATATTACAGGGATGTAAATTTTTTGCATTGATATACACTTATCTCTTAACTTTTCTTTATCATTTTAATGTTATTTGATGTTGCGATAAAGGATAAATTATGCTTATCCTATGGTATTCTTATATACCACTAAGATTTTACAATTAATACATTGCACAGACCCGATTGATGTATTTGTTTCAGTGTCAACAACTAAAAATATTTAAATATTTAAAAAGTTAGAAAACAAAAAGAAAATAGAAAGATAATGTATAAATGATATATAAAGTAGAGTATAATCTAAATGTCTTCTTCTAGTAAGTTTATATATAATAGCATAAAAAGATAGGCTCTTTCATTTTAATTTATTATTTCACTGCAACATCACAATCGCGCGATGAAAACACGCGGCCGGCGTCTGTATCTCGCTCCGTACAAATACGGGTGGAGACTATATCTCTCTTTGTACAAACGCGGACGAGATATAACAGCGAAAAAAGGAAAAAAAGAAAAAAACACCAAAGAGACAATAAAAGTACCTACGGGCGTAACCACCAATGTACAATTGGATCAGCTGGCGAGACGTATGCGCGTACTGTACTTCAGAAGTGTTTTCATGCATAACGCGTTACCGATTAGCGGCACGCGTGGAAAGGAGAACGTAAGTCATAAATCTGGACGACATTAAAATGATAAAGAAAAGTTAAGAGATAAGTGTATATCAATGCAAAAAATTTACATCCCTGTAATATGATTAAAGGTAAAGGTTTGGAACTTATTCAGAAATTATTAGATACAGGTACAAAATATTATACTTATAAACTTGATGCAGCTTCTATTTTACTATCTTAATATGTAAAAAAGATAGCGGATTATATTCAGCAATGATGGGTCCCGGTACTCATTGGGTACGCAAAGAGAAACGATCATGTACTTCGACAGTTTCGGTAATCTTCGATCGCCCGAGGAACTAGTGTGATATCGATTTCGAAGACAATGTTACAACGATAGAGTATAATCGAACGTCTTATCAGACGTACGATCAGAACGTCTGCGACAACTGTGCCTGTGGTTTTTCCAAACGATCGACGCGCGTGAATTTATAAAGTCCGACAAAATGCCGCGATGTCTCAGTATTCGTTGAACCTTTCCATTATGTCGCTGATGCTTACGCTGAGCGGGAAGAGCAGCGTTCTCGTGGCTAACTACTTTTCAGCCATAGATTTGAGCGACGATGACTACGAGCTTGGTCTAACAATTTTGGAGACTTATCACATGATACCGAATGTAAACGCTTCGAACAATGCATTTTATTTTGGCAAAGATGACACAGAAATTACAATTCCCGAGGAGTCGTACGAACTGCAGGCCATAAATGAATTTTTGAGATGTGAGATTTTACGGGAACGATCGCGACACGCCCGATGGTAACGCCGGTGACACCGCGCACGGCAATGACGAGATTGGGGAATACCCGATAGTGCTCCGCGCAAATTACAACATGATGAGGGATTACACGTGTGAGATTAAATACGCCTACAGAATAAACTTTAACAAATCCAATAATATTAGATCGCTGCTAGTTTCTCGAAGCGTATACTGCAACCGCGAAGGTGGCATGAATCGGACATGTCGATCAACATAATGAACGTAAACATTATCCGTGTAGAGTGCAACGTGACCGCGTACAGCAATGACAAAAATGTACATACGATACACGAATTTTCGCCGAGCGTGCTGCCAGGATATAAAATATCAGAAAGACCGATGCAGATCATTTACCTGCCAATCATCGTACGGAGCATTACGGAGTTAACAATACGCATTGTTGACCAGAACGGACGATTGCTCGATTTCAGAGGAGAAGAGATCACCGTCAGATTGCATGTACGACGGCGACAGCGATAACGCGAGCGTGACATTTGAGATGCTCGTGTTGAACGAAGCGAAGCATACGCAGAGAGACAACGCATCTTTTACAAAACATCGACAATATTCGCTCATCCGGCTGCATCAAGAAGAGGAAGAAACTCAACGCGTCGAACGTTAAATTTTTACAAGCTTTAGGATTCGCGGTGCGTAACTTGTGAGATGACTGATATTCTAAACATCGAAGACGAGCCAATCTTCGACGATCGCATTGTCAAGATTGAGACTCACGCGTACAATCCGTTCAATACAATGTTCGGGTACAGCGATGAGATGAGAATATCCAGCAACAGAATCTGTATACATTGCTGTACAAAAACTTTCTATATGTCGAGGGAAAACTAACGAAAAACAGAGTTGAAGAATCTGATGCGGTGTTGGGAAATAATGTTGTCGCGTTCATGTTCGATGAGATTTGATATGAGCTCGATGGCGTGGAAATTGTGATCGTAACAGAAACGTGGACATAACTAGCACTACGTAACGACGTCATCCAACAGAAGCGTAACTCTGAGGAATATCGGCTGGGATGCGCGTACGAGCGCGGATGGATATTTTAATTTTTGTGTATCTCTACTCACTGTTGGGATTCTGTGAAGATTACAGACGCGTGGTAATCAACGCTCGTCACGAGTTGATCTTGATACGATCGCGTAACGACAACAATTGCCTGATGGGAAATTTGGCGTTGGATTCCGTGATCGATTTATTCAAGATACAATGGCGAATGCCGCACGTGTTATTGAGCGAGATACAAAAACTATTGATGCTGCGCACTTTGGAGAGCGGATAATACTTGAGCATAGCTTTTCGCTCGTGGGATCTGTACGAGTTTCCACTGTTACAACCAAGCATTCGTGGACCGTCAAGACCGCTACTCAGCTCGAGAATACTCAGCGCGATACGTCATCTTCGTTCTGCAAAGAAAGGCCGAAAGAATGTCATGACCGAGGACACGAGCCGATTCGACGACTGCAACTTGACCAACGTGAAACTCTATCTGAATGTTATACGTACGACGATATGAATCTCGATTTCGACAAAAACCGTGTTGTACGAAACGTACGCGCGTTTCTACAAGGGTTACTATGGACACGAATATCTCGAGCCGAGTCTCACCGTAATGTCTTTTCTACATAACGGTCCATTCGTAATCGATTGTTCTCGACAAACGAATCGGTCAAAAGCGCAACTGACTTGAGATTGGAATTTGAAACTAAGGAGAACGTATCGATGAATACCACCGCGTACTGTCTCATTATACATGATTGCGTGGTTTAGTACAATCCGTTGACCAATGTTGTACGCAAGATTACCTAAGAGCATCGTTGGCATATGAGAGAGACAATAAAATCTACGATACATCGAAATCGATGGCAGTCTCGAAAAATTGCTCGTCGTGGTCGTGCCAACGTTCGTAGACCTGCAAGGTTGGAGGACAGTTTGTCGTAAAGGAGTTTGCTGTTCTCAGAGAACGTACTCTCTCACTACATTTTTGCAAGCCCTATATCCGTAGCATTTCCTCACAAGTGCCGACAAGTCTCGCGCACGTCATCACCATAGACTGCGATGGGACGATGGAACGATTCCATGTAGCAAAGCTAAGAGTTTGATTTCAAAGGCTGTGCACATAACGAAAGAAGAAGACAACGATGCTGTTGTATATGTCAAGAGACACGAAAAATGACAATGGTTGTAGAATTTACTTCTAGACGATGAGCGAGAGCGCGTGTAGATCGAGACTCTGGATGCGAATAACGTAGATTCTTTGAACAATCTGGACGCTGATAATATTATGCGATGTGGATATCACTATACTAATTGCGCTTTACAAAATGTATTTAAATTGTTTAATTGGTCGGATAACCATGAATAAAATAAATATAATATACGAATTATGTTTTTTTTTCATTCTTTTTCATTGCATTGATAATATTTTTTTATTTATTTAACGATCGACGTATCGCTTCTTATCATATAACGTCGCGAAAAGTTTATCTTGTCGGGGTGACTCATCGCGCGTTGGGCAGGAATGTAGGTCAGTGTGTCAATCATGCAAATGTCAAAGAAATTGTATCATTTTAAACGTGAAACTTTTTTTATTCATATTTTTTTTACATGATACTTTACATTCTTTCATTCTACATTCTCGAAAAATCTGTACGCGAAAAATTGCCCGATGTATTAGACAATAATGAAGTATCCATAATACTTCCCGACGAGGATAATGGCGATGATGACGATAGTGATTTTGAAGAATTTTTTAACAATTTTGCGATCCAGGAACCTTTTGATTTTATACATATATGGATAAATATTATCCACACTGATTATAATGATGGTACTATAGCGGTTGTAGTGTGGGTGTTCCACTAGTATAGTAGTTGAGTATCTGTTGGGTGTTGACAATATTGCGGTGGTCGTTGCCAACATGGGTTGTTGTGAAGTAGTCGTGCTGTCGATTGGATTGGGTGAAACCAGCTCGCTGTCTGGTTCACGCTCAAGCAAAGCGGAAAGGGCGACAGGCGCGAGAGGGAAGGGAAGGTTTTCGTGCAGGTTCCCAGAATAAGGCAATCTTAAAAGTACATTATATATTTTTCATGGTACAAAAGACGACGAAAGTATCAAGAGCGTGGCGCGGGGGTTTGCGTTCCCCGCGTGTTCGGTGTGCGTCCGGTGGCTAGATCGTGAGGTTCCTCGCGGAAGCGCTGTGCTCGCCTCTCGCGAGCACCAGCCTCGCCGTGATGAGCGGTCCTGGCGCGGTTCGTCAGCACGTTTCCAGCGGGTGGAGAGGCCTCAGTCTGAGAAGCGGCGTGATAAGAAGCCTGTCGGTGGTCTCGACGGGGCGTTCCTCTGACGATGCTCCCTAAGTCTAGCGGAATGAGACGCCACGGATTTCTGGTGGGCTCAGGATGTTGTCCGGTAAAGCCTTGAGCAGGCGGGCAGTGATGCGCCGCAATCTGCGATGCGATCCTTGTCCGTTGCGGAGTAGATGGCTCGCTGCGTGGGCCCCTACGGGCCTGGAAGCTGATGTTACGGCCTGGCGTAGGCGGGCAAGTCCGAGGAGTTGCACTCGAGCGCAGTGGTGTCCGCGACGCTGGCCCGGACGCGTGGCTGTCAGCCGATGATGATGATGTCGAGAGGGCGCCGAACAACTCGACTAGCTGTTCTTGTCTGGAGGCCGTGGGGCGATGGTCGCCCCTTGTCGCGGGCGGCGCGGGCCCTGGCTCCCGCTCCCCCGCTCAGTGCTGGTCCTGGCGGCAGGGGTAGGCCTTCCCGCGGTGATGACTGCCAGCAGGCTGCTCGGGCACGGGCGGATGCGGCTGCGAGGTCGGCGGCGGTGAAGAGGCGGCTGCGACGTGGTGGCGGAGTTTAGGTCCCTGGGTGGCGTACTCCTGGTGTCGTTTCCGCGGCGTGGCTTTCCTCCGGTGTCGGAGGCAGTGGCTCGTTCGGTTGCCTCTCGGCAGGGGTGCCGGGAGTCTCGCTCAACGGCGTGTACGGCCGCTGAGGAGAACTCAGGCGAGAGGAAGCACGGCGTGCACGGCCGCGTCGGAGGGTTGAGGAGATCCTCTATGGCGTGAGCGGCCACTGACGGGGGAGTACGATCTATGAGTGGTCGGTAACGCCAGCCGCAAAAAAGGGCTGTATAATGACCGCAAGCGGTCAGACCTCAGCGCTACTTAAGCCGTGTGCGGGCCCCAGTGCGCACTGAGGGGTAGTGTCGATCGGTGGTGCTGGCCGCTCTTATATAGCGGTGATGTTGCTTTCCGCGCACGAGTAGATGATTGACCGGTTGGCCATCTCGTGGCGAGCGCGTGAATCACTCTCGTGCGCGGGCGGGCCCACGGTGTCGGAAATGCTTTCTGCGCACGAGTGGATGGTCGAACGGCTGGCCATCTCGTAGCGAGCGTGTGAGTCACTCCTGTGCGCAGACCCACGGTGTCGGCGCGTGGCAGCGCGGCGGCGCGCGCCGACGCGCTCGTCGCTGGGCCAGAGTGGCGGTGACCGTCACAGTACTTTCATGATAGATGCGGAGGAACAGTATATTTATTACGTTTCCTTACGTCGATATTGTGCAACTTGGTCATTAGAATTGTATGAACTTATCAGTTGACTTCGGCGGAGAATGAGGAGGAGGAAAATTATCTAGAAGATGAAGTTCCAACGGATAGTTTCGAAGATATGAATGAAGTCCTCCCTGCAGGATGTGGATGAAGTCCTCCTCCTGCGGGTAATCCGGAGGGGGATATAAAATTATTTTTTTTTCTTTTGTATTTTAAGTGATTTTTTTGGATTGTTAAACATTGTGTGTGTGTGTGTGTGTGTGTGCGTGCGTACGTGCGTGCGTGCGTGCGTGCGTGCGTGCGTGCGTGCGTGCGTGCGTGCGTGCGTGCGTGCGTGCGTGCGTGCGTGCGTGCGTGCGTGCGTGCGTGCGTGCGTGCGTGCGTGCGTGCGTGCGTGCGTGCGTGCGTGCGTGCGTGCGTGCGTGCGTGCGTGCGTGCGTGTTTTAAGTGACATTTTCTTGAATTATTGATATTTCTTTTGTATGCGTGTATTTTTAAATAACATTTTCTTGGATTATTCTTCTATAATCTCAACTAATGAGTCTTTTTTTATTTTTTTATTTTTTACTCGGCAAACGCGACGGCGGCGGACCCGGGCCACCCTTTGATGTCATGTCCACGCGCCTTGTCCATGCGCAATTTGCTTATCTTCAATTTGCTTATCATATATTTTCTTCGCCACCTTTATCTGTTTATCTATTTGTTTATATTACCTTGCTATTATCTTATCTACACCCCCCCCCCTTTCCCCGTAACGTCATGTCCTTTGAGATTTTCTACTTGTTTATCTATTTTGTTTATATCATCTTCATCGAATCCTACTATCTTATCTACCCTCCCCCCTCCCCGCGGCTCATTTCAAAGGACCGCTGCCCCTGACTTCCCCCTCCCCTCCTCCGCGCCCATCGTTCCCCCCCCGCACCCCCTTCGAAGCTCCTGCGTTAGAATCGATGTAGTATGCCTACTGATATCATAAATCAATATGCGGTGAGACAATCGAACCTTTTTAAGCACTTTTAAAAAATTGTTTTACGATATTATACATGATAAAATTTGAATAAATTTTTTTTATATATATTTATATATATATTTTATATATATTTATATATATATATTTTTATAATATATATATATATTTTTTATATATATTTATATATATATATTTTTTTATATATTTTTATATATATATATATATATACATAATATATATTATTTAGATAACAGGAGTTGGTTAGTGAGTATGTTAAAAAACGGATGTATGAGTGAGAAGCGTGTAGAATATCGACAGTTTTCTAAAAGATTAAAGCGAGTGGAAGAGAATGAATAGGGTACTTAGGTGATACAGGTGTACGAGGAAGCGATAGGAGTGTAGGAAAAGGTAGACGTAGTAGATTAGGAAATATAATGGGAATTTTACGGAGGAAGGATTATAGAGGTTATGGCGAGTAAGGACTCAGGAGGAAAAGATTAGAATATCTTTCAGTGAACAGGTGGAGATAGATGCGATTCAGAAAAAAATGTTAGAGGAAATAAAAAAGGAGATGAACTTATTAAGAGAAGAAATAAGAAAGGAACTAGATCTGTTGAGAGAAGAAAAGAGGAAAAATATGTTTAGAAGAGTTAAAAAGGAAAGAAGGAGAATGGACAGATAAGATAGAAAACATGGAAGAATGTGTGTTAGATTTGGATAAAAGATTAAAAGAGAAAGAGCAGAAGAAGATATAAGACTGAAATGGGAGCGAGGAAAACGGGCATTGGGAGGTAAAAAATAAGAATAGAAGCGTTAGAAGTGGAAGAAGCAATAGGTCGGGTAGCGTAAGAAGCATAGGATTAGGAATGAATGAGGGTGGATTAAGTGAAGGAATTAGGGGATTAGGGGAGGTGATAAGGATGAGACTGGTGAATGTAATGGACAGAGAGGAAAGAAAAAAACAACATTATTATTAGGGGAGTGATGATTCCGAGAGAAAAAGAGAGAGATAAGAATGGGTGCGCGGAGTAAGCAAAGAACTTGCTTAAGGAAAAGATTGGAGTGGATGGAGAGATAGTATCTCCCCATCCACTCCAGTAGAACGAATGGTACAGTATTAATGGTTAAACTAAGCAGCGAGGAATGTAAAAAAGAAGTCAAACAAATACAAATACAAATTAAGAGATGAGATGATATATATAAAAAATGATCTTAGCTGGGAAGAAAGGAGAATTCAAAAAAAAATAATGAATGAATATCGCGCATTCACACATTTGTTAAGCATATTGAAAACAACATCAGATTGTTGCGTATTGCCAAAATTCACTTGCTTACTCTTTGACAGATGAGTCCCTGATAAGGAGCCTTCGTTGATATACATATAGACTTGAATCGCACGACGTTAGTCGTGCTAGAGAAGGTCGATCTGACCTTGAGCCACGAAGGGCTCTCGATGTATGAAAGTTCTGCCAAAGGCATGAGCGTTCTAAAGCTCCTGATAGAATTTGGTGGACCCTACCTTGTGTCGCCCGCTACCTCGTTAGCGCTCTCGCTGTGACGAGCTAAACAGGACTCAGAGGTATTCTCTAATCCTGTTTAGCTCGTCACTTTCCTTCCTTCGGATTTTATCGGGCAAGATGAAAGGGCAATTGAAAGAAACTTAACTTGGTGCACTTACGCCGAAATGAGAGAGAATCCCAGAAACATGTCCTCACACGCTCGCCGCAGAATCGCAAAAGAGCCAACTCACCGTCGAGGGCACTACAACTCACTATTAACAATCGACGCGGGGTCAGTGCCGGTATCCTTAGCAACCGCGGAACTCGCGCTTTCCGAACACAAATTAAAAATTCTAAATGCCTGTACATTTAGAAACAGAGTGTTTCTCTTGCTAGCCGGTTTGAGCAACGCGGTCAAACAGAATGATATAATAGATACCACTTTATAGTGGTATCTATAATATCATGTTTGAGTAATACCAAAGCCTTCATCAAAAATAATCTAGAAGTGCTCTTCATACAACATGACAAGAGCAACACGATTGTTGCAATGCAAAAAATAGACTATATACAAAAAATGGCATATATGTTGAATGACAGTGAGACTCACACTCTGTTAAAACAAACTCCCACTAACAACTTAATATCAAAATTAAAACCTATGTTGAAGAGATAGAAAACAGCAGGATTTAATTTCGGAAGCAATATATAAAAAATTGAATGCAACAAATCTAATTTTATCGCGTGCATATGGTTTACTGAAAATTCACAAAGCGGGGAACCCGCTACGCATTATTATTATTTCGTCAATCGGCAGTCCGTTGCATAACTTAGCCGCATTTTTACATAAAATTATTCATTCCAACTTACCATCACCAGACAGATCTGTTAAAAGATTTCACTTAGTCTGTTAAAAGATTTCACTTGGTCAAGAATAAATCTGAGTTAAGAATTCAGGATGATTCTATCTTTGTCTTCCTGGATAATCTCACTATTTACAAATTCCGGTAGAGCTCGTCATTGAGAGTATTAAATGTTGATGGAATATGAAACAAAAACTCCATTGCCAAAATCTGAATTTATAGATGCAGTTAAACTCGTATTAAATTCTACCCTTTTTTATCTTTAACAACAAATATTATAAACAAACGTTTGGCGTTCCATGGGATCCCCTCTATCATCCACAGTAGCTGATTTGGTCTTGCAAGATCTAAAATCACATTCACTTCGTGAACGACGTTCTGCCATTTTCTTTGAATTTCTATTATAGATATGGACGACATAGTACTCTCCACCCTAAGATCAAGAATTGATAATATTAAATACTTTTAATGCATATCATCCGAAATTAAAATTTATTGTTGAGGTGGGAAGAGACAAGATAAATTTTCTAGATATCACTTTGATTAAAAAGTGAAACTATCTCATTTATAATCAGTACCAAAATCCTTTTTCAACGAAGTACTTGAATTATTATTCATGCCATTCTCATTGCCAAAAAATTGGCACAATAATTGATCTGATTAATAGAGTTCTATTATTATCTTATTCTGTTTTTCATTAGGAAAGTTTCAATAAAATTATTAACATACTTTTGGCCAATGGATATCCTTCGAAATTAATCTTTGATAATATAAAAAAAAAGATTGAAGCATAAATTCCGCAATATCAACCTTTTTAACAAATGACATTGATGAACAGAATAATGATAAATGATAAACCTTTATTTTTCACCACTCCGTTCTCCAAAAAAAAAGTCTCCAAGAAATTTAAGAAACTTTTTATATTAAAATAATCATGTAGTTAGAATGGCATACAAGGGTTTAAACAAGTTGAATAAATTCAGAGCTCAAAAAGACAAATTATCGTTAAGTTTATATTCTGATGTCGTTTATAAAATTAAATTGCGAGGCCTCGTCAGACAAACGGGGAGACTTCTAAAAATCAGGGTGTTGGAACATAAAAACCATATTAATAGAAATATCACACAACATTCGGTTATTACGGACTACAGGTTAACATGTCTCATGATTTTGATTGGGATGGTATAAAGGTATAAAGGTATTGGACACGGAAAATAATTTACAAAAAAGATTGATATGAAATGATTTTCATACACAAACAAAAACAGGCTTCGAATTTGCAAACGGACACCTACCTTCTCGATGCCCTCTATAGATTATTTACGAATTCTTGATGTTTCTATCTCTAGTTTTATTACATATTTGTTTCATCAGAAGTTCATTATACTGCGTACTATCTATGCGGTTTCTTTGTGTTGGTGCATCTATAAGTAAAATATCACCTTGTCATAATTTTACGTTAAAGCTTTATTAATCGACTTATACAATTCATTCTGCACGACATGGATTTATTTTAATTTTTCTAGTAATTTTAGCTGATACTCTTATTAATCTTAGACTATTATTTATTTATGTTTATTTATGTTTATTGTTATCCTTTATTAAATTATTTTTTAAATTATTTACATTATTTTCAGTTAACTTTTATATACTATGACGAATTTCTCTTATCTGACTATCTGGTTATTACTTTAGACTACTTTGCAACATCAATGGTTTATCTATTTAATTCATAACGACTTGGCGATGCAGGATGGACATACGTGATCCCGTTTCCTCTCGTAATTTTTATATTGCACTGAGGATGATCCTAAACAGAGGATCGAAACGTCTGTAAATTTATGTTTCATGTAATTATTTTTAACATTATTTTTAACATTTAATTTTTAACATTATTTTTAAACACGAAGACCCTGTGTTGACTTTGATTGGCATTTTCTTATACCTTTTCATGATAAATGAATGGATTAAAGTTTAAAAAGATAAAGGAATGGAAGTAAAAATGGGAGGGTAAGGGTATCTGAAGAGCTTGGACAGAAATTGAAAAAGAAGAAGAGTTAAAGAAGACTTAGAAGAAAAGTTAGTTAGAAAAGAGGGGTAGAAAAAGGGAGAGAAATAAACGAGGAAGATAAAGGAATGGAAGAGAGAGGAAAGAAGAAAGGAGAAGAGGAAAGGGAGAAGAAAGAAAGAATAGAGAAAAATTTTGGCTAAGCCAAAGAAGATTTAGAGATGGGACGAAGTTAAAGTATGGAGAGAGGGAGGGAAGAGGGAAGGGAGAATGGAAAGGGATAAGGAAATTTAGAAGTAAAGCGAGGAAAGGAGGGGATAAAAAGGATAAGATAGGATTGCTAAATAAGAAGAAAGATATAAAATGCAGTGGAATTAGGACTATGATTTTTTGGAATACAACAGGCATATATAATAAAGGTATAGATTTCTGAGACTACATAAAAGGGTTTAATTTCAGTTTGTGTGAGACATGATTAGAAGAAAAAAGCTGGGACAAAATTAAAGGAAAGTTACCGAGCTCGCACGAATGGGTAGCTATGCAGAAAAAGTGAAAGGAAAAGAGAGGGCAAAGAGTGGTTTGCTTTTTAATAGGTAAAAGGAAAGGCAGAAGGATTGAAACAAATGAAAAAGGAATAATTAGGTCAGTAATAGGGGAAAGAAAGGAAAAATAGAACATATATTCGATGTATGGGGGATTGGAAAAAAAAGAAGTGAATTTGAATAAAATAGATTAACTGAGGAGGAAGATGAATTAATGATAATAGAAGATTTTAATTTAAAGTTAGAGAAATAAGTTAGAAAAAAAGAGTATAGATAAAACTATAAGTAATGGAGGTGGAAAATTTGTAAAGTGGATACAAGAAAAAGAGTGGTATATATTGAATGGTATGTCTAAAAACGATTGGAAAGGTGAGTACACGTACGTAGGTGCTAGAAGTAATACAGTCAGATTATGCAATCGTGAATGAAAAAGCGAAAGATAAAATTGTAAAATTTAAAGTAGGTGACAGAGTAGACTTAGATCACCTGCCGTTGATCTTGGAGATAGAACTGGAAAGAAGAGAAGAAAGAAAGAAAAAGTACAGAATGAGGAAAGAGAGCTGGAGGTTATTATATGAAATAAGAAGGTTTCCCGAGCACCAAGAACGCAATTGCGCCCACCGCTGACGAAGCGGATTGCGGCAAGCGATACTTTATTATCCGACTATTATTACGTTTGTTAACCAATAGTGATTGCTAAATATAACTGTTTTGTATTTATTTTGTAACCGCCCCACTTAATCTTATGCTCTGAATAAATTAATTGTCAATCGGGTTGCGCAATCTTTACGCGAAAAGCTGCCGCGCGACCCAGAAATATACCGCGAACGCCGAACAATCATTTTGATTACGCCGCAAGGACCGGCCGCCTGAAACAGGATAAAAACGGGAGACCGATGCCAGGAGCGGGACTCATTGAGATTCTGTATTGCCGTCACATCTGTCGCGGTCTGAATTAATTAATGCAAAAGAATACAATTTAATAAATTTTATTGACAAAAACGACAAGTGTTCGTGTTTCCACAATTCTGAAGCCGACTTCCTAGCTGATCTTTCTCCGAAATGACCCATACAACAAAGGAAACGGAAGAGAGGTATAGATTGAAAAAAAAAAAGATAGGGGAGAATGCGGAAGAAAAGTGGATGATTTTAAAAGGTATTATTCAAGAGTCTATGGTGAAAAGGAAAATAAAGAGGAGAAGAAGAAAGATAGGTTTTAAGAACTGATGAGATGGGAATTGTACAATACAGAAAAGGAAAGAAAATATAAAAGCTGGAAGAAAAGAAATGGAAGTAAGAAAGATATTATATAAAGGAGAAGAGAAAATGGAGAGTTGTAGGAAAAGAAAAAGAAAAAAGAGAGGAAAAAGAGGTTGAACTAAAAAAAATAAGAAGAGAAAGGGAAGTATAGAAGTATATAAATAGGAAAAGAGAAAAAAACAATGGATAGATAATAATATTGATGGGGTAAATGGAGAATGCACTTCATGCAATTATTAGGAGGAAAAGAAGAGATGCTGGAAGAAGGGAAGGAGGAGAAGAGGATAAAGAAGTAGGAAAGGAGGAAGAAATAAGTGAAGAGGAAATAAGGAGGACAATTAGAAAAATGAAATAAAAAAAAAGCAGTAGAAGTAGACGGAATCCACATGGAAGCGTGGAAATTTGCAAGTAGGATGTTATAAGAAAAGATGAAGGAGTTGTTGAAATAGATATGCAAAAAAAAGACTACACCATATGATTGGAAGAGAAGTATATTAGTACCCCTATATAAGAGAGAGGAAATAAAAGAGATAGGAAATTATAGAGGAATTTTGTTGCTGTGCTTAGCGTACAAGATATGCAGAGATATTAAGGAATAGATTGGAAGAGAAAATAGAAGAAAAGAAGATAATATCAGAAAGTCAGGCAGGATTTTTAAAAAGGAAGATCAATTATAGACAATATATTTGTGTTAAATCATTTGATTCAGAGGAAAGGAGAAAAAGTCTATACATTTTTTGCGGAAAGGTATTTGATAATGTAGAGAGGTACTATGGGATATTATGAGAAAGAAGAATATAAAGGAAGGTCTGATCGAAAGAATAGAGAGATTTATGAAGAAACAGAGATGATAATAAGGATAGATACACGGAGGACTTCTGGACAAGAGAGATAAGAGTGCGATAGGAATGTGTTATGAGTCCACTTTTATTTAATGTATATATGGCAGAGATAGAAAAAATTTATAAGAATAGGAACATTGGAGGATTGAGGATATGTAACTTAAGAATGTAGAATCTCGCGTATACGGATATAATTTTAGTAGCAAAAAATAGGGAAGCGTTATTAGATATGATTCTTTTAAGAAGTTTTTGGAAAAAAGAAAATTGAAAAAAATAATGTACAGAAAAAGCAAAAGTGTTAGTTTTTAATAGGAAGAAAAGAGAAGGTAATGAAATTTGAAACTGGAAAGATAAAAAGATCGAAGAAGTACAGGAATTTAAATATTTAGGTTTCATTTTTAATAGGAAAGGCAATTATATAGACTACATTAAGGAATTGATTACGAAAAAAAGAATGGATAGCGAGAAAGGTATAGAGGAAAGAATTTGCAAAAACGATTTTATAAGAAGGTGGATATTATTTAGATATTTAGTGCAAAGTGTGATAGAATAGGGGGCGAGGTGGAAATATGGGGCTGGGAGGAAAAGATTGATTTAGAGAAAATTATGTTTTATTATGTTAGATGGATCTTTACGTTAGACTTTTACACGCCGAGATATGCGATTTCAAAGAAATTAAGGATAAATTGAGGATAGAATAGGGTTTAAGGGCAATGAAGTTCGAGGAGGAAATTCTAGGTTTGAGGGATGGTAATACATTAAAAGAAAAGGAGCTAAATAGATGGAATGATGGGTATGGAATGGAAAGAGAGAAATACTATAATAGAAATGGATTGGGGATAGGAGGGATAGTAATGAAAGGAGGAAACGGAAATGACATAGTAGGAATGCTTATAAATACAGAAAAAGATATACAGAATCAAGTAGAGGAGGAAAGGATAAGACAAGCGAAATATAACAAAAAGTACAAGGAGTTAAAGATTGAGTTAGAAGGCCCGATTTATTTAAGGAAAAGTCTGGAGAAAATAAGGAGTGGAGAAGGTATTAGAGCGTTAATAAAGTTGAGATGTAGAATTTAGAGAAAAACAAATATAGAGAAAAAGAAAAGGAGATGCGTATTTTGTAAGGAGAAAAATTATGTGGAGTATTATATCAAAAGATGTGAAGAAATAAAAGAATGGTTTGTAGGATTAGGATATAACGAGGGAGAGTTAAAAAAATTTATAATGATTATGAGGCTTTATAATGATCTGTTAGACGAGAAAAAAGAGAAAGTATTAAAAAAATTTGGAAAGCAAGAAATAAAAAGATGAAGGAGTTAAAAAATGATAGAAAGGATGGAGAAGAAGAAGTGGAAGGTGTTCAAAGAAGGAAAGAGATTGAAGTGGCAGAAGTGGTAGAATTCTAAAGTTAGAAGAAATTGAAAAGTGAATGAAAATTGATTAAGGCCTGAGAGATATAGAAATAGAACGTTTACAAAATAGATATATTGTATAAATGTGTTATATAGTTTGTACGTTTTGTAAATATTTATGTACATAAGTATTAACCTAAGAGAAGTGGATATAATATATAATATTTCTGTATATGTTCTGTATATAAACAGTAAAAGATAAAGAAATGAATATATAACAAAACGCTGAAGAAATTGTAAGGAGAAGTTGTGAAGAGAAATGTCATTTAAAGTGAAGGATAAGATAGAAAGTATATTATAGATAGGAGGTTAAAGAATATAAATACAACAGGTAGCAAAAAGAAGGGATGGATGAATACGGTTAAGATAAATTTTGTAAACCAAGTCCCTTCTTGGCTTCTGTATATGCTGAAGAATAAATATTCTATTTTAAATATTCTATTATTTAGATAACAAAGATAAATATTGTGACAAAAATATTTTTATTCATCGGCATACTTTCAATCCAGTGTTTCTTTTATTATTGTATATTCATTATTATGTATTCATCAATTATAACATAACATTTTTCTTCCAAATACTTGAAATTTTAAACATTAAAAACTATTATTTACAAGACGCATTGTACAAAAAATTTGAATGTGGATCTATTTATTTTTTATTTAAAATTTCTGACTAATCGCTGCGGCCATATTGGAATTATAACATAAGCAAGAAAAAACATCGAAATTTACTGCGTACTATTTGCAAATAAAGAGATATTTGGATATTTGGATAAGTAACTTTAATTGTCATCCATTTTTAGTAAATACGAGACAAATCACATGTGCACGATTAAGCACATAATAACAAAATAATGTACAATAAAAAATTTCATTATTAACACATCACTTTTTACACCTATTAATTCATACTTTTATTGTAGTAAAGAGTTGTAATATAATTTCTGCTTATTTCTGTTTCAACACATTTTCACAAGTGTCTTAAAGCAATCTCAAATTATTTTATTCAAATATCTTTTTATTTGCAAATAAACGCAAGAAATCTTTATATGCCTTCTCTCATTTATGACGTCATGATTCAATATGACTACGTGACTAATTAGAAGTCTTAAGTTCATAAAGAGATTAAAGTCAGAGACTTACTATATCTTTTCCTCGTAATGAGAATAGGGAATATAAAGACAAAATTTTGCCTTCTAATTTCAAATTGCAACTTCTATTTAATTTATTATTTGCTCAGTATATATAATATAATATATAGTATAATAGTTAAAACTATAAGTCAGAAGCCTTAAAAGATTTTATCTTTTATAATTTAATTTTATTATTTAATTATTCAAAATGTTTTATAAGTCATGAAACATTTAGAACTTTCACACTGTGAAAAGGATTTGAGTCCCGAATAAATTTATATCTTAAACACATGTATCTTTAAATAAGATAAAACTTTTTAGAACAATATTTTTGTATATTGTAAACATTTGATATATTTAATATTGCTTAGCGAAAGTTTACTAAGTTGTTGCAATAGTAGACATATATTCACTCTACACACACGTGCGCGCGCGGTAATTCAGAACAACCATTTGTCCTTAAAATGTCGTATTCCTGAATCGATTCTAAGACGATTTTTCCTCTATTACATTTTTGTCACAAGTTTACATTTTTATTATTATAAAGGAAAAGGGAATTGTAAGGGATAACAGTTTGCGAATTACGAGCCGCGTACAGAAGATAGGCTGCGACAACTGAGTACTAGAAAAATTGTCTTAGAATCAATTTAGGAATTAATTTTAAGCACAAATGATTATTTTGAATCACTCTGTATGTACACATAAATATTAATATATTTATATATTTATACTATATTCTCATAATGAAATACAGGGCAAGAAGATTTGGAAACTCTTTCTCTGGTGGGCAAAACTTACATGCATGGCATATCTTGGTGTACCTTTCCAATTACTGCGCTTCCAGGAAATTATACATTTTTACAAAAGTCTATTCTTCTCTGGACATATTCTTGGATTTGTAGCCTATCTGGTACTATGGATCTTAAAAGTCAATTTTCTTAAACAATCTCAAACGGAACACAAGAAAAAATGACTAATTCTTCCCTTAATTTTAAAACAGGAAATTCTATGTAAGATAACAAATGTCCTGATTTAGATATTTTTTTAAATCGTCGACTCATTGAATTGTGGACCAGAAAATAAATTTTCAATTATTTGATTTTATAATTGTTATATATTTTTCTTGTATAATCACTTACAAGAGGAACATCAGGTGACTGAGTATTTTGGTGCGTTTTATACAGGCTGTTCTTGGGCGAAAAAAAAAAAAAATGATACGTGTCCGGCCATTTTTGCCAATGGCCCACCATTTCGAAAAAATTGATTTTTAAAAAATGAGTTCAGTCGACCGAGATATAACGTCTGGGCGGGACACTTTATACGTTTGATCGTCGCTATTAAGCAAGAGCAGCGGTAGTATAGTTGGTAAGACATTGACTTTGTACGAGGTTGCGTGTTCAAATCCTGTCGCGTACACTTTTTTTATATTAAAAATGTGTTTGTATCTGTAATTATTTATATTATTGTACATGTTCGAAAAAAATTATTTAATTATATCTATATTTTTTTGTAAATAAAAATTTTAAGTAGTTATTGCAATTTGAAAAATCTGTATAAAGAAATATTACGATCTGTATAAGTTATACAGTTATACAGTTATACGAAATATTAATATCTGTATAAGTTTTAATTTCATGTTATTAATTTTTAATTTCATGTTATTAATTTTAATTACTTTCTGATAGAAATAAAATTTCATAAATTTATAAATAAATAATTAAATATTCATGTACGGAATAATTACTATTACCATCTTCAAAAAAGTTAATATTGTTACAGGTATTATCCGTGTCATTATACATTGTTGAATGCCAACGTTTTGAACATTGCAGTTCACTTCAGGGCGAGAAGCAGCCTGATACTACACAGTATCAGGCTACTCCTATCGACCAAAGACTTAGTTTTTCAAAATAAATTTCTTCGAAACTGTGGGCAAAAATGGCCGGACATGTATCGTTTTCTTTTCGCCCAAGAAAGCCTATATAAAGCGCATCAACATGCCTCGACCACCTGGTGTTCCCTTTGTTAGTAATTTTCGATTTTATAATTTTATGTAAAAATTTTAAAATGTAAAGTTATGTAACATCTAAAATTAAATTAATCTTTCTATGTGTTATACAAAAACTATATTTTGGAAATTGATATTTAAATATTTGATATTAAATCATAAAATTGCCAAGTCTGTTATATATAAACTTTTATATATACATATATATATATATATATATATATGTGTATAACCAATTATAATTGTGCATTCATAGATGCAGCAAGCACTAATATGAGATAATAATTATTATTAAATATATGAACATACATTGTGTGTGTATGCGCGCGCGCACAATGTTTTAATTAATGACTGATTAAGATTACTTTTGATGATTGAGACTACTTTTTATTTTTCTCACTTTCTGTTGCACAATTTTATAGAAACATGATTCTATACATTAGAATTGATGTTTTTCTTTATGAATCCGTTACTTAGATATACTATTTTCATCATGTAGAATATTCGAAATAAAAATTATAAAAATATTAAATAAAAAAATAATTTATATTGGAAAATTTTATATGAGAATGTTTTAAATAAAATACAGGGATCTCTATTTTAGAGTTTTGCAAGAATTGTTTTCAATTGGAAACGAATTTATTATTTTTCACATGCAAAGCTTTTATAAAGTGAAATCAAAATAGCAGTCATTAATACTTAATACTTTTTTACGTAATATGGATATCAATTATTGAAAGATATAAAGAAATTTAAGAGCCAATTGCTAATTGATATTCCACCACATCTCTCACATAAAATTTTCATATAGAAAGAAGAAAACATCATACACACACACACACACACACACACACACACACACACACACACACACACACACACACACACACACACACACACACACACACACATATATATAATTAGAATGTAAAAGAATTGAGAACAGTACTTGTAAATTATTGAAAAAAGCAATAAAAACTCTGTTTATTTGTAAATAAAATTTTATTGAATACTTCGTGTACATTCTTCCATATCTCCATAATCCACCATTGTATATGTATATCTCTATAAAATAAAACTTTGTCAGTTTTAAAAAAATTTTATGTAAAAATACTTACATTAATTTGTAACCTACTTATAGAGAGGTTACGTTTACATCTGAAAGAAATATTAGAGACGGAAATTCTCCAAGAATCTCCATTTTTTTCATTATTTTTGGCTGTGGCATTGCGGATATTAAACCTTTTAATTAAACGATACTGATTGTTCGAGACTGAAATAACAAATGCCTCGCTAATAAGGTTTTAAAATTATATAATTTGAACCAAATTAAACATTTTGAAAGTGTGTATGCTTATGCTTATGCGCGCGCGCGCGCGTGCGTGTGTGTATGTGTGCGTGCGTGCGTGCGTGTGTGCGTGTGTGTGTGTGCGCGCGCGCGCGCGCGCGCGTGCGTGCGTGCGTGCGCGCGCGCGCGTTAAATCTTTCTATTTAATATATACTTTTCTGTAATATATAAATTCAATGAGAAAAATTTAGTAATTGAAAGATTAGGAAATGTAAAACGAGACTTCTATAAGATATATGAAATAATGTATTTATTCTTAATCATTTGCAATTTTGTATTTATCGATACTATTTCAAAATATTTATTTCAAATAAAAGTTACTTAGTGCTAAACGAGATATACAATAAAAAAAATATGTAGAGTGAACGATATAAAATGTTACAAGCTATTTTTTCAGAATCTCTATTAATAAATAACAATAAAATATTTTTTGGATCTTTTAAAACTTACTAGCACCTTTTACTAATCTACATATACAGTAGAAGAAAACACTTCATTTTTTATTAAATACATTTCTATAAAAAATATAGTAAGTTGATATTCGCATCTCTCAGAGTTTATTATTGCTCCTTTTTTGATACCGATAGATTTTGTCACGTTTATTTCGTAAGCGACTATCGTTTATATCATCGCGAAGATAATTTAACAGTTGCATACACTGTATCAAAGATCAATAATGCAACATATTTATTTCTGCTGCTTCTATTTAAAGAAATAGATAATCCACGCGTCGAGCGCATTTATGTCTTTAATTAAAAAAAAAAAGATATATTGCATATGGCAAAACATATACTTTTTTAAAACTATGCGTTTTCTCCACATCCATGAATTTATTTCATTATTCTGTTTATAAAAGTATGAAAATTAAGGAAGAAAGTAAAACATGAATATTTTACAAGATATTTAAAAGTGAATTGCAAAATATAGCAGAATAAAATATAAAATAACTTCTAAATAATTTCTAAATATAATTTTGAATTCCTTTAAAAGGATATATATGTGCACTATAGTGCATTCCTTTAAAAAATTGCGTCGATTAATGTATTCAAAAACATATTTTGTTCAAAAACCAAAAATTAATCCTTTTCAAAAGGCAAATCCGATAATGATACTACAAATATTACATAAAAAATTCAATAAATCGTAAGATCTAAAAAAATTTTGTCATTTATTTATCTTTATATTCCGAGAAAATAGCTTGTAATACTTTTTGCATTGTATGGGACATCCGCACGCACGCACATATAATTTTATATATATATAATTATATATATATATATATATATATATATATATAATTATACGTTAAACAATATATCGAAATAAAATACAATACGTATTTTAAAATAAGATATAATACGTATTTTATTAGGAACTAAACTTATAGAAAGTAATCAATAAACTTGATTAGTCAATAAATCAACTAATCTGTAAATTTTACTGTCTTTTTCTATGGGCAAGCGTCGCAGTAAAAGAAAAAGAAAATTTTAAATGAATGAGAAATATATTTGACAATGTATGAGAAATACATAATTGGCAAATTGAATAAAAATTATTTTAAATGATTAGAATAAATGAAGCACTGCTTAAATAAGCTTTGTTTTCTTTGATAAATATGCCTAGATAATAAAATATTTGCTGATGGATTGAATTCAATTAGATTCCTACTGCAAATTTATAGCAATCAGTTCAGGATCCATTGACGAGTTTACTGCTGTGTCAGCAGATTAATAGCAGAAATCGAACAGAACCTTTTGACATGATCTGTTAGCAGATTAGCGAAACTGAGAATTGCTGGCAGAATCTGTTCCCAGAACTTGCCGAGATAGATGTCAGATAGACCGGCAGCAGAAATCGAGTAAATTCTCTTTAAATTAACTATTTAAATTGTGACATTAATACTAAGTCTTCGAAAAAGTCTTCGAAAATAATGCCTTTACTAATTTCTTTATTTTTTATTTTAAAAAATAATTTATTATTTTATTAATTATTTTATTAAGAAGAATTAATATTCTTTATAGAACAAATAAATTACGAAGCATTTTAAAATATAAAATATATTGTGGCCCTTGATTTTTATATACAGGATTATTCGAAACAACCTTTTGTCCTGACTTAATTCTAAGACAATTTTTCTTTTCTTAAAATTTTGTTCGAAGTTTAGTTTTTGAATTATTAAAAGATAAAATTATTGTATCACGGATCAGATGTAAAAAATGAACAAGGGGACACAACTCCAGTGCCGTGCGGGCGCTTATGCAGGACTCTTGCTATCAATCAATGACTATACATAATAGCAAATGCGCATACATTAGTATGCTTTTTGAGGAGGAAAATTCGTCTAAAAATTTGTTGAAACGCTTCGCATAAACACTCACATGGATGGTAAATTGCGCCCTTGCCATCTTTCATATCTGATCCGTGATACAATTTTATCTTTCAATAATTCAAAACCTAAGCTTCGAACAAAATTTTAAAAAAGAGAAAATCGTCTCAGAATTATCAGAAATATAATATTTTAAGGACAAGAGCTTATTTTGAATCACCTTACATACTAATAACTATTTTCCACATATTATAATCACATATTATAAATTAACTCTCCTGCAAAACACAATTATGTTTAGCACCAAGTGCATACATAAAAGATATACAAATAGCATTGTAATAGCATTTCTGAATTTTGATGTAATAAGTGTGATTGTATAGAGTCCAACAATTTTATATGTTATAGTCTTGCAATTATTGTATTTTGCTTGGTTTCTACTATCAATTTCTCGAACTGCATTATATATATCTTACTTGATTTCTGTCATTATGTTATGGCAGCAAACATTTTGTTCAGTTACTAATCTGCTAATGTAGCAAGTTTCATCATATCTCTAGCAGCAGTTTGCTGACATCATCAAATATTACAGATTCTGTAAAATTTGTCACCTTTCTGCCAGCAAATTAGTGATATACTTTGTTCAAAATCTATTTCTACAAATTCGGCTAACTAGAAAATAAAATGGAAGAGGAAAATGGATTACGAGTGATACGCGAATGAAGGCAACTTTATGACGAGGAAATTATATTAAAAATCAGTTACAGACAAATTTGCGGAAGTTTTACAAAATATTTTACTGGGATTTATATTTAGCAATATAGAGTAAAGCTCAGTAATTTTTCTTTCTATTGATGATGCTGTTATATTTAAGATATAATTCTAAGATAATGAAAAATTGATATATATTCTATTAAAAAGATGTATCGTAAAAAAAATTCAACAAAGGTTTCAAATACAGGGTATACAGAAATCGTCAAATATTGTTTAAAGACAGACATCTCCAATCTCCCGCTTTTTTTAAATAAAAATTTCAATTTCAGACAAAGCAATTAATAAAAAATATTTTTTGCGAAATAATCTTGAGGAATTTAAATAAATTATGGAAATATTTATCAATTAATATATTTTTCAATTAATGTCAAATCAGTTTCAAGAAATATTTAAAACTTTGTTATAAAAATATATTATACAAAAAATTAAAAAATTATAAGTATTGAATTATCTGGGAAATTTTATCAAAGAAAAATCGATACTAAAAAGCTATCATCCATTTCATATTGAATTTTAGACATTCTGCTTAATGCTTTGTAAGGATTCTGGAGCTAAAATATGGGATATAAATTATATGAATATAAATAGATATGTGGATATAAACTACAGAGTTCTCGATCATTCAAGTTATATCAGGATAGGCAAAATATTCTTCTTTAATTTTATTCGTTTCAGAATTGCTATACTTCAAACATAATATTATGTTCAACAGAAAAGTAACTTTGCAACTGTAAGATTTTTTAATATGATTGGTATATATATTTAGATCCAATAAAGAACTAGGGGCAAGATATATTCATCATATCAAAGAATCTCACAACAGTTATAAAATTTCTTTTTCTGTTGAATAATGTGTATTGTGATCTACTATAATTTAAGTAAGTATCATGACTCTGTTTACCAATGATTGATCGATGAATATGATGTTCTATGAATCAGTTGCCTCTTTCAGTTCGCGAAATCTGGTGATGGTCTGTCGCGCAATCTTAGAGTGTGATATTGCCTGATGACACCCGAGGAAATCAACAGTAGATTCGCGATGACTCTTGTAGATGAACTTTTTCTATTTCTATCACTCGATATCACTACCTTTCTCTCTTTCATCCTGATCTTTTACAAACTCGTCTTGAATAAATCACCAGACCATCGCATCGGCACCGGCATCGGCACCGTACCGTACCGTACCGCACCACACCACACCGCACCGCATCGCATCGTATGGCATCGCACCGTACCGTACCGTACCGTACCGTACCGTACCGTATCGTACCGTACCGTACCGTACCATACCGTACCGTACCGTACCGTACCGTACCGTACCGTACCGTACCGTACCGTACCGTATCGTACCGTACCGTACCGTACCGTACCGTACCGTATCGTACCGTACCGTACCGTACCGTACCGTACCGTGCCGTACCGTACCGTACCGTACCGTACCGTACCGTACCGTACCGTACCGTACCGTACTGCACCGTACCGCACCGCACCGCACCGCACCGCACCGGATCGCACCGCATCGTACCGCACCGCCAATACCGCTTTCTCTCGCTACTGCAAACTGCTTACAGCCCCCTGCTACTCCGCTCACGGCTTACTCTCAGCTACCCCATCATCGGCTACACCCGCGCCACTCCTTTCCACCGCCTGTGGCACCATAAAATCACAACTTAGTTATCATAAAAGAAGGATATTATATCCATATGTGAGAGTAATTTTCCCTACTTTTTATGAGGCTGCAATGATACAAGTGCAAATAGTTCGATAGGAAGAAGAGGGACATGTTACAATCAAAATGGATTAACATATTTAATTGTAATAGACATTTGATAGATAATTAGGTAGGTTTCATTGTTAATGTTTTATGTATTAATTTATAGTATGATATATTCACGCAGGCAAATCTATAGAACATAAATATTTCATGCATATGTGTATCCTGGCGAAAATAAAAATTGGAAAATAAGTCAAATGTAAAAAAACAAGAATAACAGAAGCTTAAATGACAGGAAGTATAGATTGAAACATGGAAAAGATGTTAAAAGAAGCGTTTTAAGAAATAAACACTTCTCTTACTTTGCTGTTCCAATTTATGCTTTATAGAATTTTCATTTATGTTCCTTTTACTTTCTTCTTACATCCGATTCATGTTCTAATCTTTATTTTCGCCTTATGTCTAATTTATGTTCTGGTCTTTATTTTCGCTAAGGCATATAATCCCTATATCAAATTTTCACTCCATAATAGTGCTTAGATATATAAATTATTTTTGTATATAAACTTTATCTTTTGCATTCAAAAATATTTTACATTTATATTTATTTAACATAAATATTAATTTAAATGTTACAAGTATTCATAACAGATTAAAGAAATACCAAATATGATAGCACTTTGCTTTCTATGTCGAAGAGTCAAACAACATGATTGTTTGTATGATTTTATTCATTATAAGAACATTACTCCAAAGATTATGAAAACAAGTTTTAATTTAATAAAATCGCTTTGAATTATAATGATGCACTTGTAATAAATCCGAGCATATTGTCAATTAAGTCTACTGAATTCTTGTAGTGATACTGAGTGTTATGATTCAAACAATAAAAACAGCACAATCGTGCTGCATAACAGTTAAACAGTTAATATTCAATATGTAAACTATTTCGTAAAATAATGTCTAACTATAGATTGTAAAACAATATCGTTTTGATTGCAACAATTATATAAAATACATATGATTAAATTCGTCGCGAATAATGAATTTAATACCTCACAGTAAACCATCTCTATCATCCAAGGAACAAGCTTCGTGTCTCCTAAATTTCCAAAAAGATATAATTTCAAGAGCTAGCTAATCACCAGTAGTATATAGGTTTATGTTTTTATTCTTACATTTAAAAGAAACTTAATGTAAACTAATATATTTTGTTATATATTTGTATGTATGCGTCATTGATTTTCTCGAGATGATTAGATAGAAGATGGCATAGAAAAAATTTCAATAAATTCTCTCTACAGGAAAAAAAAGTTCTACTATTGTTAGCAGAACTTTTTCTGCTATTATAACCTTATAACCTGTTGCAATGGATACAAAAAAAAATAACTGCATTTTTAATAGATAAAAATAAAAAGAAATAAATTAATTATCAAAATTAAAGGGATTTTACTTATAATATTTTAGTTTATTTTTAATTTCATTAAAAATGCAGTTACTGTCTTTTGCATTCATTGCAACAAAGTTTAACAACAATAGAAGTTTTTTCCCTTCTATAGAAAATGTTCATTGAAATTTTTATTTATAATAAAACCCCTCTAATTTTTTTTTAAATATACGTACAATCTGTCCAATTCATAGTTTAAGAAATTTTATAGAAAATTAACATTATTACATCATTCAAATTTCTACCGAACCATTTTTCTTTAATCATTCTTAAGAAAGTTTATGACTGCTTTAGAACATGATTCCTCTATTCCTATCTCCCTTCCCTCTTTTTCTCTTTCTCTCTTGGATAGTATAGATATAGTATACATATATATACACATTATATATATATATATATATATATATATATATATATATATATATATGTATATTATCCATATAGGAAAAAGTTGCAGAATTTTGCGCACACAATGTTCAACAGCTTTTTCCTAAATATCATCTCTTGCAGCCTTACAGTAGTACATATTAGATTATTAAACGTACTAAAGAAAAAAAAGTATTTTTCCTTTTCCTTTATCGTTTGATAAATTGTATCTAATATACAAAAAAATTATATTTATTTATTAAAAATATTTTATAACTAATTATAAAGACTAATAAAATAAAAATTTATCATTAAATTTATCATTATTTTCTTCCTTGCTAATAAAGCTAAATAAATAATGACTATTTCAATGTACACACGCACGCACGCAACACGTACGCAACGTCTGGAAAAGATTTACATTCTAGTAAAACCTACTGTATAGCACAATTTTGTTTATAATTATATTTTAATAAAGATATTATTTTGATGGAATTTAGATATTGAGCATTTATATATTAAAATCACAAAGAGGAAAAACAAGGGATACGTAGACAGTTCCATCTTCTCAGCAATTCACTGCGCTTTATTACAAATGAATCTACGATGTGCAGACTTACATGAACGATTGCCTATCAACGCAAAACTTACTTCTAGAAATGTATTATCGTATGAAAACAACCTAAAACTTTAAATTCATTCTTAGGTATTAAAAAGTTTCTTTGAATCTAGTACACATAATTAAAGATTATTTTTGACAAACATGATTTGCAAGATAGTTATCAAATGAGACAATTATAAAAATATTTTCCTAAATTTTTGATAATTTTGATGAAATTTTGACTTTAAAATTTTTAAAATATTTTAAAAATATATATATTATATCTTACAAGAAAATGTTATCTTATTTTTCATTGTATCAATTTCATATTAATGTCTTTTTATTTTTTTCTTACAATATACTGCAAAAGAAAATTATTACAAGAGCTATTATAAATACTTATTAAAAATTGTATTTGAAATTAACTGATATCTAGTTAAAGTAATGACAATTTTATGAACATTAAATTAGTGAAAATGTAAAATATTATTTTCATTGAATGTCAATTGTAAATTATGTAATATAAGTCTTAGGGCGATATTCATAGTCAACTCTTATATTTAAAATCGTTTTAAGATTACATCTCAATCAATAAGGTAATCGTATAAGTTTACTTAAGACGATCTTAAATATAAGAACAGACTATAAATCTGGCCTTACATTCATTTCTTAAGTTTTAAGCCTTATTTAGAAAGATTTGTTTATAAAATGTGTCTGTGTTATTTGTAGTGTTATAAGAATTTTCAAATAAATCTTATCTGCAAACAATGCTTGTCAATATTATCTAAAAGTGTATGTTACTAAGTTTTACCAGTGTAACACTGTAATATATTAGTGAAGAATAGTAATTTAGAAAATATTTAGAAGTATAAAATATTGTAAAGAGTTTTTTGCTATTATCTTGTAATATTGATCTTCGCCGATGAAAACTATAACGAATAATATATGTAGCTTTATAATTTTATGAAACATAATACATAATGTCTTATATCATAAAATTTACCAACTAAATTCCTTATTGAAATATGAAGAACAATCCAGAACTTGATCGTCACGCGAGCACAAATCTAATTAATCGATTTAGTTATGAACTGAAAGCGATGCTAAACGTTACACAACAAAACCGTGTATACAGCACGAATAAAGAAGCACATATAAGAAAAAAAAATATGTTATATAGAGAAACTAACCGCGTTTCCAAATTGATGAAATTACGTAATATCGATTCAAATAGATATATAACTGTTTAACATGTATATATTTAAATGATAGAAGAACATGAAGAAGCGTGCGAGTGTTGCTATAGAGGGTAATGGAATACCTTTTTCAATCTCAACATAGATTATTCGGCACTCGTTGGATAGGCGCATTCATTCTTATCCTTTCGCACACTTTTCGATTAGCTCAGTCCCTGAAAACATGCATAAAAAGCGATTAAAGAAAAATAACATAATTATTCAATATCATTAGAAATTTCATAGTTCTGTTGCCTGATAATAATTAGGATAATTCTAACCTGGATTTGGAACGACTATCTTTTTGTCTGTCTTGAGATTTGCTGCGCGAGCGTGATTTGCCGCGCGAGCTCTTACTGTCGGAACGAGAGCGGCTACGACTGCGGCTGTAGGAACGCCTACGATCTCTGTCGCGGCTACGCGATCTACTACGGGATCGAGATCGTGAACGCCTGCGATCTCTGCTTCTACTTCGTGATCTGTGAATATGTTCAGATAATAAAATTTTTCTTGTACATATGTACAACAGAAAATTGTAATTTATTCATTCCTTTCATTTATTTTTTAATTTTGTAATTTAAAATGAAAACAACGAAAATGCACCTTCCACGACGGCGACTTCCACGACTACGATGCGGAGATGTTGGACGTCCATATCGTGCCATTTGAACTCTAAGTTCCCTACCATCCAATAGTCTTCCATCCATAGCATCTAATGCATCTTCTGCATCACGCTTATCATAAAATCTGACAAGAAATATATATATATATATATATATATATATATGTGCTTAAAAGATATTTATGTTTCAATATTTCCAGCTTTTAATTAATAAATTATATATAAATATATAAATTATATATAAATTATATATTTTTTTATATCTACTATATTTTTCTGGTATAATTAATTATAGTCTAATATTTATCATCTAAAAATTTTTTAAACATGTTGGTTGATTATAGAAGTTTTCAAATTTTAAAGTTCAAAAATTTAATTTATAATCAATCAATATGTTGAGAAAATGTATCATATAACAAATGAAATATTAGCCTAATTTGTTAATTAATGCTTATATTCCATACAAGATAGGAACTGTCATATTAAACAAAATTTAAAATTGCTGAGTTTATATTAAAGGCTCGGCTCTCTTGCTGCAGCCATATTGAATTATGATGTCAGAAGCAAGAAATGACACGTAAAAAGTTTCTTGCCATATAACTTTATTTTGTACTTTATTTTGTTTCAAAAACACGATATTTTTATATTCTTAAAACTTGTAAAAAATACCAGAAAATAAGATATCTATCCAATAAAAGTATAAAAGTGTAAAATAATTTTTGAAATAATGGTACACTGCTTAGCTATCAGAAATCATTAGACTAGATTTAATTGTTTCTGATAGTTGAGCAGTAACAATTATTTCAAGAATTATTTTATACTTTTACATGATTTATTGGATACTTTACTGTCTGATATTTTTTATAAGTTTTAAGAAATATGAAAATGAAATATGAATATGAAAATATCTATATTATATTTTTAAGAGAAAAATACAAAATGAAGATATACAATGCAAGAAACTTTTTGCATGTCATTTTTCACCTCTGACATCAAACAACCCATGTCGTGTTGCGAGAGACTTAATGACTTTCTTATTTTATTAAAGTTTTAGCACTAATATAAATAAAAATCAAATAATAAATTAATAATATTTTTTACTATATATACATGAATATGCATATACCTATAATTTTCATTATTAATATAAATTAACATTTGCAGATTATTCTGACAGATCAATTATGATTATCTAACATAATTATTTTAATAAAATTCATTCATTTTTACATTTAAAAGCATAGAAATTAAATACAAATTATTATCTTTTCATTAGCTTATATAATTTAGCTTAATAAAGTTAATAATTTTATTTAAACAATATATAGTAATAAAATCTAAATATAATTATATATTATGATATATATATATATTGACACATGATATATATACACATTTTATAGCTTTAGATAAAAATAAAATCTATTTGAAAAAAACTATTGTTCTTCTTCAGAATCCTATTATTTTTATGACTGTATTTGGAAATAGTCATCTTGTTTTACTATTTACAAAATATTACTGAATAATATTATATTATTATATACAAATTATCACTGATTTTTGAGAATATGTATAAAATAATCTTTCTATTTCTTTTTATTTAAGAAAGTATCATATATTAAATTGTAGATTTCAAAGCAAGTTCTTTGTTACATGTTTATCAATGCTTATATAGAAGAGAATTTTTAATGTTAATTCTCGCTTTCTAATAGGGTTTTATAAAAACACAAGATAAGAAAGATTATCTTTTTTATACTAATTCCTATGTCTGATAATATGTAAATTTGTCAATATCATTTGTCAATGACTGTATATTAAATTTTTTTTTATCGTACATTAAATGTTTGAAGATGTATCAGGATAAGAAATATGTATCATTCAGCAGTTCAGCAAAAAAAATATTTGTAAATATATATAAATATATCGTATATGTGTGTGTATGGTATATGGTTGGTGTGTGTGTGTGTGTGTGTGTGTGTGTGTCCACACTTGCGAATTGGCGCATTCGAATCGTGACAGCATTGTTATTTATGTCGAATTAAGTTCGCTTGCAAGAGTGGTTAATTAAACCGTATTGCTGAGTGTGATTTATGATGCATCTTATGATAAAATACAATGGCTATCTAATTCATGTTTAATTGTAGCACTTACCTGACAAACGCAAAACCGCGACTCTCGCGCGTGAAGCGATCTCGGGGGATGTAAATATCGCCGACTTCACCGCATCGCTCGAACACGCGCCTCAGATCTTCTGGCGTCGTCCTGTATGTGAGATTATCAACTTTCAGGGAAACCATCCCGTCGATACGGGGCGGCGGTCTACCATAACTCATTTTTCTTCTTCGTATGTCACGTTCTCGAATCTTGTTTCCTGATAACACACGCGAAGTGATAAATTATCACCAAGCAAATCGATCTCTGTACAATTCAATCTATACGAAAACTTCGAAAGTGAATGAAAAAGGGAAAATGGCGGACAAGCTGAGTAACGGCAATGACAGAAAAGAAAATCCGGTCTACGTGACCAATATTAGAAGAGATTGTTAAGGATCGGCAGCAAATATCGTAGAGACCTCTCGTGACTGATCTACGCTGCAAACTACAGATCCGTTATTCCATTGGCTGCGTTCAGCAGAAAAGGTAACTTTACGACCGATATTCATAGGCTGCATTTCGATCACAGAACATATACTAAGAGAAATGAACGCTCTGTATATAAGATGGACAACAAAGATGAGACTGCCATCTGGTGGTGGAGTGCGAACTAAAATAAATTGTAGAGTTTCGTCTCATATATACATGTAATCTTTTCAATAGTTTGAAATTCACTTCTTTGAAATAGATATTAAATGATTAATTAGATGATTAAGTAGATATGTAAAATTAATAAAGACAAAGATAAACATTATATACAAAATAAACATATTTATTACAAAATAAACCGCACAAATACACTATGAAAATATTTATAAAGTATATCGAATATATCAATATATAAATATATTTTGTCAATATAAAATTCTATAACAATATATATATTACAACATGTATAAAATATCATACGCCTTTATAACGTTATGCTTTTGACAAGTACAAATATATGTAATTAATGTTTTATTTTATTTTTAATTTTTTAAACTAAAAATAAAATGAGAGACTAATTATGTTCGTTTTTTAACTAAAAATAAAATAATACAAAAAATAAAATAAAAAATAAAAATTAAATTAAAAGAGAACAAAAAATAAAATGAAAATAAAATTAAAAAATTTAAAAATAAAATAAAAATAGAAATAAAAATAAAATAAAAAGTAAGAAGTAAAAATAAAGAGCTGATATGACATTACATAAGAATATTATAATGACTTTGATTTACGTTTTTTATTTCATAGCAGACCATTTTTTTATTTTATTTAAATGTCCTTGTGAAATTGCTTTTCCTGGTTTATTATCTTTATTTATAAATAAAAAATGGCATACTTATTTAAGATCATGCATTCGCAATTATGCAATGAACATAACTGAATAAATATGTCAGAGTTTTCAAAATAAGTTTTAAAACGATCTTTTAAGAGAGAAGTATGCCTGTATTTCCAAAAATTCATACATACATTCATGTTTTTTATAAATTGTATCACATTCTCACTTGAATACGTTAATCGAGTAATATTATCATGCTCTTTGAAAGAAAGAAATACTTATTTTTCTGTAATTTCTAAAAATAAGCTATGTTAACAGGTCTCACAATTCTGTGGAATGTTTATTTTTTTTAATATATATCCTGCAAACATATGCCAATGCCTGACTATTTTCTATGAGTAATTCATCCTCATTATTTATTATTATATCATTTAGCATTAATGAAATATCATTCTCTTCTAAAGAGCAATCATTATTATTATTATCAGTATCAGTATCAGTTGTTGTCAATAACGTACATAAATTGTCTAATGGCAAACAGTTATCATCTTCGCAATTGCCATTATTTATCGATAAAACGAGATTATTTAATATAGATTATTTAATATAGACGTTTTTAAAGCTGCAATAAATTGATGGCACGTCGGGTTTGCATTTGATATACCATGTTGCCTGATCATGCAAAAAAGATTTTCTACAGAATCTTGGTTTAATGCTCGCAAAGAGAGGAAGTTAAACCCCAAATCGTATAAGAATTTCTATAGTTCTTTTATGGATTGGATTGTGATAATCCATTCATTAATAAATGAATATTGCTGTGTGACATCTTTACTGTTATGTTTGTCAATCAAACGTCAAATCATAGTTGCGATAGTTCTTCGAGTAGCATTGAATTCTATAAGGTGAAATGTGGAGAATTTTCAGATAAAGCACACGCGTATTTTTTATTCCGAGGTTTCAAACATGAACTGTTTAATGAATCGAACAAATCGTCAATTTTTTTGGACAAATTTGGCAGTGTATAAAGAAGCAGCTGGCATAGTTCCTGCCGAACAAAACTTTCGATTGCTGCAGCAACAGAACTGCTAAGATTCTAGTAGCTATCTTAACTTTCATTTTTACATATGAATCTTCAAATTTGAACTGTTCACTTTTAAATTTTGGTAATATCTTGAACATTCTTTTTTAGTCTAAATTAAAAGCAGTTTTTATGTAATCAAAATCAGCCTCTTTCAGAAAATTTACCCCGATAGCCAAACCTGAAAAGACAGATTATGCGCAAAGTCTGTTATAAATTTCTGCTGTTAGAAAGCCAACAGATTGCTAACAGATTCTGTAATATCTGACAATGTTAGCAAACTGCTGCCAGAAACCTGACAGAATCTGTTGATTTTGTGCCGGCAAATTGACAGCAGAAATCGAGCAGACCCTGCTGTAGTCTGCCGTCAGATTGGCAGCAGAAAGCGAGTAGGACGCGATACAATTTGATGGCAGGATCTGCTCAATTTCTGCTGCTAGTCTGCTGATACAGAACGTCAACAGGTTCTGTCAACAGAATGTAAGTAGAATGAGACTCAGATGAAGTCAGTTTGCTAACATTTTCTGATTAAATCTGTTGTCAGTTTGCCGACATTCTGCTAACATTTTGTTAATTAGATTACGAAGCATGGCATTTTTAGTGTTTTTTCAAAGATGACGAACATCAAAAATAATGAATATTTACTTCTTATTTACTAAAAAATAATTAGTGTTATATTGTTATATTAGTGGGGTATTCTCTCGATATTCTCACAATATAATTGAACTAATGCTGCTCGATTCGTGACACTTTGATTACAAATCATTGCCATTACATTAAATCTCTCTGTTTGTAAACGTTGATATTATTGTAACAATTATATCTTTCAAGACTATGATAGAGATTATACTTGCTGTAAAGTAATAGGCTATGACCTGTTTCCAAGACTTACGAATGTTCCTCAGCATTAGAACTAGTGCATGATTTGCTGTTTTAATTGTACGACCTAAGTGTCTTAAATCTTCAATTCCAGAAATATCTTGTTTATTAGTTTCGTGAAATCCACTACTTAATGACATCTCATCAAACATCAATACACAATAACGATTTAATGGGTGCTTTTTTTGTATCCTTATTCTTAAATTGTCTAAAATTGTTTCATTTAAATCAGTCTTAAAAGAGATCTTTGAAAGTATTTGTTTCAACAATCTGGTCAGAAGACAATTGAAAATGAATTGTTAAATATTTATATAACCGAGGACTGCGTTTATAAATAGAAAATGCTAAAATTTTATCTTGAATTGTCCATCTTCCAGCAGGCTTCCTATTAACGCATTTCTAGTTTGAGATTCTATGAAATGTTTTGTAACTGTGTTTAAAGAATCTTCAATAAATTGAAATTTCTTTCTGTCATACAAATCCTTTAAAGTTGCGACATACTGTCTTTCATTTTTTAAAAGTTTTTGTAATTTAGATATTTTACTAATTGTGAAACGATATATTTTATACATTTTTAGTTTTTCAGGCGACAATTGTTTTTGCGTAAACCGATGTCTTTCAAATATCCCTTCGGAGTCACAGTTTTATGCATTTCATTATTGAAATTGTACATTTTATCTGAAACAAGCATTTCTACATCATTTTTATGATAAGTTAAATGTATATTTTGTATAACTGAAGAAGAAGCAAAGTCAGAAATAAGTGCTGGATAACTATTAGATGATGCTTGAGAAGTATCAAGAAGTATCAGTATAAATTGTTGAAAGAGTAGTTTCATTGTAATTTATGTTATCAACACTCATCGGAGGGACCTCGCATTCAGTATTTTTATTTATATTCATCAAAGGAGTCATGAATCGAGTAGATTCATGTTCACTGGTTAAAGGAATTTCAGACTGTACATTTGGAGGTATACAACTTGCACTTTCAAGAAGAATTGCATTCCAATTCAATTTATGCTTTAATATATTCATAAAATGCTTAGGCTCGAAATGTTTTTCGCAGATGCAAAAATAAGATTTCACATCTTGATTAACATTGCAAATTCTTCTCGATTTATTTTTAAATTCAATATTTTTAAGAAATTTATAGAAATGCTTGTTTCGATAAGAATTATTTACTATGTCAGTGTAATATGCATTTGTACATTCTGGATATTTGCACCGATATTTACACGTACCTAATAGAGATGCCATGCTTCGTATGCTTATCACAAGAATATCACAGAAATTATTTTACATATATTATATTATATGTAGCATATCACTTGTTTAATATTATGTAGTTGAGTCTCTTATATTGAATGTTCCATATAAGTTCCATAGTGCATGTTCTGGAAAAATAAAATATAAAAAGTTATAACACAAGATTCGTCGATTAGAATATACAAATTTATAAATTTGTTTACTTTTTGCTTGTGTTTGCAAACATACGTTCTGTGTCCAATAATTTAGTATTGTTGGATCAGCGAAATCTGAAATAAATCTGAAATAAAATTTACATTAATATAGCTTTTTTTCTTTAAACTTTTGTTTAAAAAAATTAAAATTTAAAATTTTAAATTAAAATTTTAAAAAAATTAAAATTAAATAAAAAATTAATAATTTCTTTCGTCTTGACGATTAAAGAATAAAAAATGCAAATTTACGTTGAGATTATATTGCCACAAAGGCTTGAAAATTTGAATACAAATTAATAATAATATTAATATATAAATATAATAATATAATATAATAAATATAATAATTAGAATAAATTAGATCTAATTAGAAAAATATGTAATTAGATAAATTAGATCAGTTTATTGTATCTCTTATTTATTAAATTAATTAATTACTTAATTAATTATTGCGTTGATTATTGATTGATTAACTATTTAAATAATTATTACTTACATAAAATATTTAAAAGTTACCGAAACGATCGGAACTTCCGTAGTGGAGATCATGCTAGTGCCATAGCGTTTTCTAAGTGGTTATGTTAATCCCCACTTTCGAGTGCCCTCGTTTTTTCTATGTTACAGGAAACCATGACATAAGGTTCACTCTTATGGTGCCGATATTTACTGGCAGTATTGAATAATATAAATATAGTTCATAATATATATAGTTTAGGTCACATATGATCAGTACAGATAGTCAGTTCTTATATTTAAACGATATATATATATATACATATTATAGCGAATTCGATTGGGCGCACCATTGCGCGCTGAGTGTTGTCGGTCTCACTTTTATCAAGTCGATAGAAGTGAGAGAGAGAGAGAGAGAGAGAAAGAGAATGAGAGCGAGCGCACTCAGGCCGGTATTCATAGGCTCCGTTTCAATATTCACTGCCAGTACTGAAAATATATAGGCTGCATTCCGATATTCACTGCAAATACTGAAAATCTATAATACGTGACTTGAATTATATATTTTCAGTACTGACAGTGAATATCGGAACGCAGTCATAGTTCAGGTCACGTATACTATAGATTTTCAGTACTGACAGTGAATTTCGAAACGCAACCATTGTCAATTCTTATAATTGAGATTGTCTTAAGATAACATTTCAACCAATAGGATAACTGTATGAGCTTACTTAAGACAATCTTAAATATAAGAACGAACTATGAGTCTGCTCTTTTTAGTTGAACTGGCTGCACTAGTCCAAAGTTTATCCTTCTTCTTTCAGTGTAAGAAAGAAAGCTAAACTGTACAAGTTCAGTCAAAAATAACAGGCCTTATATTACTATCTATTATTAGTTTTCAAATTCGAGCACTTTTCGCATGAGTATGTGGTCACGGAGCATATGCATGTGACCACAGAGCATGCATATGCGGTCACAAAGCATAATGGATGCTTTCCATTTAGTGACACAAGTATCATTTTGTCCTTATTAATCATTGAAAGCCAAGAAAGATAGAACGATATTTGTGTCGACTTGTTTTATTAAATGGAAAGCACCCCATGTCGTTACACCTCGCATGCTAGCAAATCCACGATTGTAGCCACGCTGTTGCCATGGAGAGGATAGGCTGGCACATACACACTAACATACACTCTCGTCCGTGTTTGCTTCGCGCTTCGAGCGGTAAAGGAGGACAGAGATAACTGTCTGTCCTTTTCTTTTTCAAGTCGCTATACTCGCTATCAATATGATTTCAGATTTCGAGTTGATGCGACACGCAATATGAATTTATTTTTTATCAGTTTTCACACATTAATAATCGTATACAATTATTACAATATATATTTATTATATGTAAATAATATAAAAAGAAAATTTGCAAATATAATCCACTCCTGGCCAATATAGACGCTTCTTATTTACAAGATATCTCATGTTAAAAATAATTAATATTATTTTTAATGATATTTAAATATTAACTATTAAAAATATTATTCATTAATATTCTTTGTATTCCCATTAAATTTATTTTTCATTAATGTAAAACGTATATATTGTTATTCAACGGAATTCATTTTATTATCTTAATAATTATATTTGGTGATCTTAGTTTTATAAAAAGAGGATAAGAAGAGAGAGCGTGTGCCACGACGAGGCCTGATCACGAATCAGTCGTAAAAATCCGTAATTATTTTTGCGAAAAATACGTCAGCCAGGAATCGAACTTGGATCTCTTGCTTACCGGGCATCTTATTCTTTTGACTACAGAGGCATAATGATATTTATCGCAAAATAACGTGTTTAGAATAACACAATTCAATCAACAATTCAATAATACATTTATACATACTACAATATACATATATACAGATGAAATCGCGAGAAAGTGATGGTTTCTTCCGTCAAGAGGAAAATATCAAAAATTATTATTAATACATTTAAATTATTACACTAATAAATACAAAATAATTTAAATATTTAATTTATTGCAATATTAAAGAATCAATTTTTTAATCTTGCAAAAGATTAATTTTTTACATTTGATGTGTGTGTGTGTGTGTGTGTGTGTGTGTGTGTGTGTGTGTGTGTGTGTGTGTGTGTGTGTGTGTGTAGTCACACACATAGATATTATGAGCAACTTCTTTTATATTCTTATATCTTTTTTAAGTAAAATGCCATTTATAAAATTTATTATACGCTTGCTTATTCTCTGCAAGCGTGATGTCTTCTAAGGATAAGATTTTTTACATGCTTATTCTCTGTAAGAAGAAGTATTTTTATAATAAAGTTATTATGTTTATTGTACTCACATATCGTCTGACTGTCTTTGACTGGCACACTTGTTAAAATTTATTTGCGTTTTTTAAAATTTAATTGACGATTTAACTATTGGAACTTACACGTTGTCACCATGTACAGCTTAACTCTACTGTGAGAAGTTTAAAATGTTTCCCTCATACGACATGGCAATCGGAGTCGGTGACACATAATTTACCTTGCTATGTTAGAGTTCGGCTTCGATTAATTATTATCTTTACTAAAGATGACTCAATATTAGAGCCAAAACGTTTAAATAATGGATTTCTAATAAAGAAGAATTACAAATCTAATTGTGCACTGCTTACTGTGCGTTTCTTTTTGTCCTTTGCTTATCAAAATTAATAATAACATTATTAATTTATACATTTATATTTTTAACTTAATTTATAACTTTATTAATTTAACATTAATAACATAAACTTAAACTAATAATAATAATAATAATAATAATAATAATAATAATAATAATAATAATAACTTAAACTTTAATTTAACTTTATTAATTTAAATTATTTAAAATTATAATTTTTTTAATAATAACGCCTCTTTGATCTCTTCTCTACCCTACTCCTTGATCTCTGCCTCTTCTTCGGTTCTCTCCATTGGAATTTAGTAAGCCCTCCTCTCCCCCCCCCCCAGCTTGACTGGGAGCGCCTATCTCCATTTTTTCTATTAGAATTATAAAGAACTGAAAATAAAATATACAAAAATAAATAAATGTCAAAATATTTATATGTTTTATATATTAGGTGTACAAAAAAGTTCTGAGCTTTTTTTTGTAAAATTCAATCTTTATTCAAAAACAAACAAAAAAATATTAATCAACGAAATATTCCCCGTTTGCAACGACCTTTTGCCATCTTTCGGGTAGCTTGCGAATTCATTGACGATAGAAGCTCACCGGCTTCGAAGCGATAAAGTCATCAATGCATTTTCGTATCTCTTCAAATCTCACGAAATGTGTATCAGTCAAATGATGCTGCAGCGACCGGAATAGGTAGTAATCAGAAGGCGCCATGTCTGGGCTATACGCCGCGTGCGGGAGAAGTTCCCAGCCTAACGCAAAGATATGGTCCTGAGTCGCTTTCGCAATATGTGGTCGAGCATTGTCATGAAGCAAGATCACTTTACGACGTCCTTGGCCAGTAAATGGCCTCTTTTCTTCTAATGCATCACTCAAATTGGTCAATTATTGTTGGTAGCGGTCTGCCGTGATTGTTTCAATCCCGGTTGTAACTCGTAATACAACACACCTTTCCAATCCCACCAGATACAGAGCAAAACCTTCTTGGCGTGGATATTAGGCTTTGGCGTCGATGTCGAGGTTGACCAGGGTCAACCCATAATTTTCTACGTTTAGGGTTATCATAAAGAATCCACTTTTCATCGCCTGTAATGATTTTGTGCAGACAATCTTATTTCCGGAACTTTGAAAGCAAAATGAGTGCAGTGTCACGTCGACGATTTCTGTTGTCTTCGGACAATTCATGCGGAACTCATCTGCCTTCCTTCTGAATCTTTCCCATCGTATGTAAACGTACGGAAATGGTTTGCTGCGTAACGCCAAGCTGTTCTGCAAGCTCCTTTTCAGTTTGCGCAGAGTTTATATCCAGCAGTGCTTGCAATTCGTCCGTTTCAATCTTTTGAGGGCGTCCAGCATATGGTTCATCTTCAAGACTGAAATCTTGGCGAAATTTTTGATACCATCTTTTACATGTAGTATGACTTACAGCGTTCTCTCCATATGCAGCACAAATCATTGCAGTGGCTTCAGCAGCATTTTTCTTCAGATGAAACGCGAAGTGGAAAATCGAATATGCTCTTTTGTTATTGCCATCGTGAACACTACTGATTTTTGAGGTTATGTGCATCAAATGCCAAACCGTATGGCATTTTAGAAGGCCAAATGTCAACGCTTTAAAACCGCAAAAGGGCGGGAAGATATATAAAATTTAAATTGTTATTTCGGTTGTATGAAATCTAAAGCTCAGAACTTTTTTGTACATCTAATATAAATATGTATGTGTCAGTAGATAAACAAGGAGAGCCCTAAGCCTCCCGAGGCAAGAGGGGGAGTGGATGGGAGAGGGGGATCATAGGATGGGGGTGCACATCTAGGGGGAGAAGGTGGATTCCTTTAGCGGTCGCCGGAGTAAGTTTTTCCTCCTCGGTCGGTAAGGATGGTTTTCTTCTTTGGCGGTCGCGAGGTGATTTCCCCCCAGCGCTCGCGAGGAACGTCACGCGTCCCGTTGCCGCGGTTAGACGCACTTCCTGTGTCTAGACGTCTTCCGCGAGGTCTAGCGCGTCCTGTTTTGTTCGCGGGGACGGAAAGGCGCGCGTCCTATTTTTTTAGGATGCCGTGTGTTCTGTTTTTTGAGGATGTCGGTTAAATGGCGTCTTTTGCGAAGCTGGAAACGATGCCGTCTTTTCAGGAGGATGCCGCGGTTTGGTGCGTCTTCGACGCTACCTCGGAGTATATATTTAGTCACGAGAGACATTTTTTTCATTGTTAAGAACGTAGTATATAGAAGAAGTCGCGCTTAATTTTTAAGGTGGTTCGTCTTCGAGCGAGAGCACGTTCGATCATAACGTAACGCATCGATATCTCGATGGCGATATATCAATGGCGACGATCGTTGCGAGTCGGTTACCGAGAGTGACGATAGTTTAGAATGTCACGAGACTATCGCGTCTAGCAACGACGAGAAGTGGATCGCGATGAGAGAAGACGTTCGCTGGAACGTGATCACGTATCATCTGCGACGAGAAAACGATACGGAGAACCCGCGAGAGAAACTGTAGATCGAAACGTTGCTCGCTCTGAGCGACAGAGCGGTGATCTACGAGACAATAGCGAGATAGAGAGAATTTCGAGACATCAAATTCGTCGTTCCTACGGACGATAACTCCGTGTGGGAGTCGCAATATGGAGAAGAGTCGCGATCTTCTCGAGCGCGTGGCAGGAGTTGAAGGAATGTGCGCCTATCGCGTTTGGGAACGGGAGTGCGTCGAGTGTCTCGAGGTTTTGAGAGACAGGTGCGAGAATAGAGCCGACCCTACGATTACCGGAACGATAACTTCTCTGGTCTCTCGAGTAGCGCAGTTGGAGGGTGCGAGACTTGCTTTGAATCGACGTTCGGTTACTGGGGTACAGAGTACGAAGGGTTTCGAGTGGGTGGATATCGGCCTTCGCGAATCACGTACAAATGAGCGATGGTAAACATCGAGTATGTTGAACCCCGACAATTTCTCGAGGACGCGAGAGACATGTTCGAGCGAATGCGCGTTGATCTCGATACGCACGCGTGTTTGAAGGTCAACACCACGTTTCAGGGGAAGTTCGTTGCGAATAATAAGAGCGCTGCAATTAAGAGCATTCACACGAGGAATCGTCAGCTATTTGGTATGTCCGATCTACGAGAATGATATGACGGAGACGTTATGAATGTTATCCTGATGTCGCTGGAGGAATTTCAGGAACGCGAGCAGTTGGGCATTACTTCGGATATTAAATTTGATGATCAATGTGAACAAGTGTAATCCTATGCACGCTGGATGTTGGACATCACTTCCTCTGAAGATAAGATATAAGAGAGCCGTGATTAACGTATGTTCAAACGACAACGCGTGCTTCGCGTGGGCGGTGATGGCCGCTCTGTATCCCATCGATCTACACTCGGACAGATCTTCGTCGTATCCTCACTATTCGTTGGTGTTGAAGTTCGACAGTATCGACTTTCCTATGACGCTACGAAATATCGCTAGATTCGAAGATCTTAATGAGTTGTCTATCAACGTATTTGTCATTCGAGAGAAAAGGAAGAGGAACGGTATCATCAACGATCGTTCCCTTGTCGCTCACGGGGAACAAGAAGTCTACACGCCGCCTTCATTACCGAGTACGTTGAGTAGTGACGTATATCGTACCTGTCCGTAATCGCTTTTACGAGACATTGTAGAACTCCTTGCCCTTGTCCGTTTGTAGATTTCGCAGATGTCGAGCGTCGTCGCGAAATATCTTGGACAACGCCGCGGCTACCTCGCTTCCGCTCTCACTCTTCAGCGGTACCGCCCATGCGTACTTGCTCAACACGTCGATAATCGTCACGTAGTTGTCCTTTGTTTCGTCGCGCGTACGGACATATCTCGACGACATCGACCTGCCACAGATCGTCGTAACCACGACGCGACGGTATAGGAAGTTTTTTCGCGCGGGCGCGTGAAGCTCCTCGACGAATCTCCTCTTCTCGACGCTCATCGCTGATTTACGACGAGGCGCAATTCGCGCTAGTTTTATTCATGTTTGTCGCTTCGCGCGTTCGCTCTTGTCCCTCGTTCCAAACGTTAATCGCGTGTTTCGTGGTATTCGGAATATCCGTTTTTAGCGCGACTAGTATTCGTCTATCGTTTCTCATTATTTTATCCACGTTCAACGAGGCCAGCGTCTCTCTCGTTACCGCTTTGTCCGTCAGTTCTCTCGCGATCCTCGTCAAATCTATCATGCTATGCGCGAGATTCTCCACGTCCGTAGAGATCCTCTCGTAGCTCGTCGACGATGCGTCGAGCTCATTTCGCAGGAATGTCTCTAGATTTCGCAAGGATTCCTCTAGAGTTCGTAGTGATTCCTCTAGGTTTTGCGTTCGTTCCTGAGTATCACTGAGCGTCTCGACGATCCTTCAGATCTCGCTCGAGTCTCTAGCTTGCAGTTCGTTCTATTTCCAGAGCGCTCGTTCTATCGCACTGTGGATTCTGATCAGGTCTCTAACTCGTTGGTCGTCCCGTTTCTTGAGCTCTTGTTCCGTCGCGTCTCTTATCTCCCCTATTCGTTTATCGAGATCGATGATCAAAGTCTCCCTCTTCTTTTCGAAGTGTCGTAGAACGTTCACTTCGGTTCTTACATTGTAATACTGTAAAAAAATATTTCGAATCCGCTTGTTCATATCTTTCAGCTGTTTTCGTAGCTTGTTCGTTAGAGCTTTCGACTCCTCGCTCCTTACGCGAAGCGCGTCATCGACTTAACCCTTGATCGTCACATCGGCGTCATCGGCGCGTCCAGATGCCGTATCTTGCATCTGTTGACGTCGTAGTCGTCCGGATTCAGGCAGAGCGCGACGCACGTACGCTCGCAGGGATGCGATCGTCGAACGATCGTCGACAATTCGTCGCTGCCTCTTTAGAGACTTCCCGAATTTGTTCACGGACATCAAGCCTTCGCGGGTGACGAATCCACACACGACAATCTGCTCGTAATCTCGGCGATCTGCGTATCGTATTTTAGAAACAATCTGGCTACGCGCGCCATAAATTCCTCCAATACGCCGATCGATCTGGCCGTGCTCTCGTTCCTCTCTGACAGCAATGCTCGCCGAGAGTTCGCTCTCGGAGATCCGCGTCTCGAAACGCGCTGTCCACATAACTCTTCCTCGCGGCGGTATCAGTTCGGTATCAGTTCTCGATGCGGCTAAATGCCGTATGATTCTGTCTCTCACGTCCTAGTAATCGTCGTTCAGACAGAGCGCAGTGTTACGCACGTAGCGACGCAGGGACTCGATCGACGGTCGCGAGCGTGCCCTGTCACCTCCGTCGAACGATTCCAACGATCTTCCGAATTTGTTCACTAACATAACGGAAATACCGGTCGCCGCGAGCGTGCGCCGCTTTTTACTCGATCGCGTCGATCTCGCGAAGCTCTTCGATTATCGACAGAATCTCGTTGTCATGAGCGTCATTGCCCGCTCGTCGAGAGGCGTCGAGCAATCGAAGACGGTCGACTAGCTCGTTGGGATCGTCCCAGTGAACGTACTCGATTCTTTTGTCTCTCACTCGCGTAGCGGATGGAACAGAGTCGATCCCTCTTTTTCTCGCCTTACCAATACCAGTGCCAATTTTGTCTCTATCGGGCAATAGCGGCGCGATGATGTGCTTGTATTTGAAACCTTTGTTCCCTAGAATGGGCATAAGCGCGTTGTGATCACGCCGATGGGCGTTCGTAGTTAACAGTATATTCTTGTACGTTTGCTTGTCGTTCTCCGTATACGATGTCGTCGGGGAATCTCTTGAAGATCAACTCGTATAAGCCCGGGGTATTCGGATATCGCGCGTCGCCCACGATCACGTTGTCGGCGGCCAAGTCGAATCGCTTGTCGCCGAGCATCGAGCCGCCCACATCGAAGTACACCCCGTAAACGTAATCGATCTCGCTCTGTCTATCCCCGCTTTTGGTATTACGATGTAAGAAGCGTGCCCATATATTTGCGACCTAACGGTCTCCATTGCGCGATTGAGATCAATTCCTCCGATTCGTCTCTAATCGCGAGACTAGCCGTCGCGATCGAGGGCGATCTCGTCGAGAGGCATTTCTTCATCGGTCTCGACGGCGGCTCGTCGTCGAGAGGCGTCTCTTCGTCGGTCTCGTGTTTCCTCTTAGCGCCGACGAATGCGATCGGGTCGATTTCCTCGGTCGACTCGTCTCGCGCGGTGTTCTCGGCAATTCGTTTCAACGGCTGAACGATCGGTTTAAGTCGCTTCTCCAGCGCGATTTCCTCCTCTATCTTACTGATCTTTAACGTTCTGTGCTTTTTACGTATAGAATCCTGAGTCTTCGCGATCTCTCATGCCGTTTTTTCCCGTCGAGCGACCATACTCGCAGCAGCGTCGACGTTCATTCTCATCGCACAACTGATAACTCTACACCACGGCGAAATCGTTAAATCCTCGTTTGTATCTACCGTTCCTTAACGCGCTGTCCTTATCAATGATTACGAAACCGTACTTGCGTTTCCAACACGCGTGATACAAGGCGCAAAAATCCTCGTACATATCCGTGTTCACGTGCTCGTTGTAAACGTGCTTTAGGTTAGTGTCATCCTGCTTAAACAAAATCAAGAGATTCGCGTTGTCGCGTATCAGGTGTTTCGGAATTTTAGCGTATGTCTGACAGAGATAGAAACAATCGATATTCGAGTGTCGACCCATGGTGAAATATTCCCTGATCGCGTTCTGCTTGTCACAGGCCACGTCGAACACGAATATCGAATCGGGAAGCGCCTCACTCGGTGACTCGACATCGCTATTGTTCGAAAACGCCGATCTCGTCCATCGACTCGAGCAACTTCGCCAGGTATCGATACTTCGGTTGTTGCAGGGATTTCGAGTAGATGTACACGTTCTCGAAGCACGTGCCATGCGAGCTTTCGAGCATGCTTATCAACGTTCGTTTTACCACAGTTGAAGGGGCCGTAAATGATGCAATGTATCATGTTCGGTAATAGAGGGCCGTATCTGCGCCCTCCCGACCGCGTCGCCCGAGGTTCGTCGAGCCTTACGGTCGAGATTGGACACTCCTATAGCTGGCGACCGTCGAACGAATCGCATTTACGCGCGTGCGCTCGCTTCGAGAAGACGCGACCAATAACCGCTTATACTCCACTTATACTCGATTCGATCGCGCACAGTGATCGATATGTTTCCCCTATTGACGGACAAACGCGATTCTCAATCTATCCGCCGAACAGTTGCGAACTTATCCCGAAGATCGTTCTCGTGCGCGATTTCGACAGATACGTGGAGCTACTGTGGAACAGCCTACCCGAGACATCTGAGAGCGAATCCCGAGGTGCAACGTTGTCACGTGTGTCTGGAACATTACAATTGTCCCTGGCAATGATCGCACATAGACGATCCTGCGCCTCTTATCAAGAACTGTAGCGAATGCTCAGCGGCGCGGGATTACTCGATACAGCGATAAACGCGCTTCCCTTCGAACTATATATTCCCGGGTATCAATTTTGCGGGCCCGGCTCGCGAAGCGATTGGCGCGCGGCAATCGAGGCGTCACCCGTTGGACGCGACATGCCGCGAGCATGACATCACGAAACAAGGAACTCGCCGAGCGCCACGTTGCCGATCGAGCTCTCGCCGAGAAGACGCGCGAACGTATAACGGCCGGAGATTCCACCTTCGGCGAGAGGGCCGCCACGACCGCCGCATGGGCGGCTATGAAAGCAAAAACAAAGCTGGGCATGGGTTTGAGAAAGAAGAAGAGGAAGATGACGAGGAGGATATTTCCGACGGCGAAACGCGGAGGCTTGTTGCCCATTTTTCCGATACTAGGCGCGCTCGGTTGTTTGATCAGTGGCGCGGCGTCGCGAAAGCGGTGAACGCCAGTAAGGCCGCTCGCGTCAACTAGAGGAGTTGCAACGTCACAATCGGGCGATGGAGGGTCACGGATTGCACCTAGCGCCTTACAAACATGGTAGCGATGTGACGAGAAGAACGAAAAAAAAAAATCGTGGAAGGAAACATTAAGATCGCTCGAGTTATCGCTCTCCGGCATTACGACGAACGAGCAGCTGAGCTGCTCGGCGCATCGTCTGCGAGTACCCTTCTTCAGAGGAGTGTTTATGCGTAACGCATTACCGTCGAAAGCGCGACGCAACGAGAGCGGCATCGTGAATCTCGATGACTCGACGGGTACTCTACTAGGTCGCCGACGGATACTCTACTAGGTCGCCTACGCGAAGAGGGGCAACGACGCGGTTTACTTCGACGGTTTCGGCAATCTTCGACCGCCGAGGGAACTCGAGAGATATCTCGGCGGCGACGTAAATATAACGTACAATCGCGGATCAGACGTACGATCAGAACATCTGCGATCAGTTGTGCCTGCGATTTCTCTTGAGGATCGATGTCGCTGAGTCTTTCGTTCAACAGTAAGAGTAGCGTCCTTATGTGCTATTTTTCCGCCTTAGATCTGAACGACGACGATTACGAATTAGGTCTCACGAATTTTGAGATGTACAACACTATACCGAACGTCGATTCCACGAATAATAAGTTTTATTATGACGACGAAACGATTCTCGAGGGTTCGTACGAGTTGAACGCGATAGAGATATTTGATATTTGAACGCCGCTATCTCTAAGAGGCGAAGGATCGACGAGAATAAAAGGACGAGTGACGATGATGAGAGCGACGATGTCATCTATGATGAGAGCGACGAGGGCGAGAGGGACGTGCGGCCTCTGATCATCGTACCAACGAGAACACCATGAGAAGCGAAATCACGTGCGAGCATCGAGTCGACTTCGCGAAATCGAACAACATCGGTTCGTTCCTGGGATTCTCGTCGTCGCGCGTGTATGACCGCGCGTGTACGAACAAATGGCACATGTCCGACGGACCCGTGAATATCATGAGCGTGAACATTCATTCGGGTGGAGTGCAATATCACTGCGGGTGCGTACAGCAACGACGAACCTGTTCACACGATACACGAGTTTTCTCCGAACGTTCCTCCGGGATATAAACTGTCAAACGCTCCGACGTCGATCATTTACTTCCCGATCATCGCGCGAAACGTCCGATATTATGCTTCAAGTCGTGGATCAGGGGGTCGATCATGTAACTTTTCCCCTAAGGCGGAAACGTGAAAATGTGAAAATTTTCACGTGAACTTTTTCGCCATATACCTTAGTGGCGGAAAGGCGGAAATCTAGGGAATTAATAAATATGCTTCGGAATTAGAGAAGATTAGGGCTGCGTTAGGATTAAGTGTACGTAATACATATACAATTAATTATTAAAAGTGTATATAATACTGTACCAATAAAATAATTTTCATTAGCTATAAAACCTATGAAACTATGTTTCATAATTTCACTTTCCACGCATCCAAGCTATATATATAATTGCTATACGTGGAAAGTTTCACGTGAAATGTCAAGGTGTGAAAAATGAAAAATGAAAAGTAAAAAGTGAAAAATGAAAAGTGAAAAATTTTACGTAAAGTTACATGATTGACCCCCAGAAACGGGCGACCGATCAACTTTCACGGAGAGGAGATAACGGTGTGACTTCATGTGTGACGACGAAGGCAGTAGAGAGATACGCGAGAGCGAAAGATGCTCGTGCTGAACGAGTGGTACGTGAGAGGAAGAGACGCAAACGTTACATCCGCGATCCTACCGCAAAACGACGCGACGAGGAAGGTGCGCGAGGGAAGGGCGAACGAGTTGAACGCCGCGTTCTACCGCAAACGTCGTGTTCTTAAGATCTTTAGGTTTCGTCATGAGGAATCGATATGGCGAGCGACATTTTAAGTATCGGAGGTGACGATCTTTGACGATCGGATCGTGAGAATAGAGACCCACATTTACAATCCGTACGCTAACACCACGTTCGGATACAGCGAGATACGAATACCTATACAATAGCAGGATCTGTACACATTGCCGTGCGAAAATTTTCTGTATATCGAGGGAAAGTTCGCGACGAGAGAGAGCGCGAAAGAAGGCATGGCGAAGGAAGATACGGCGAAGAAAGTTACGAGAGCGAAGCTAATCAACAATTGCGTCGCATTTATGTTCAACGAGATTCAATACGAGCTCAATGGCATGGAGATCGATAAGAGCAGAAACGTCGGGATAATGACCTTGATGAAAAACTATGTATCGTTGAACTACGAGAGAGATAGAGCTTTACAGAACACCGGATGGAAGATACCGCCTATAGCGTTGGATGATTTCAACTTTTGCGTACCTCTCAACATACTCCTCGGTTTCTGCAAGGATTACAAGCGCATAGTGGTAAACGCGCGGCACGAACTCATTCTGATACGCGTTCGCAACGATAACAATTGCGTGGCGCATCCGGATCAGAGACCAAAAATCACGCTGCTGAAGATACAGTGGCGAATGCCGCACGTGATACTGAATGACGTCAACAAACTGTCGCTTCTGCGAACGTTGGACAACGGACGATATCTAAGCATCTGGGCTTTCGTTCGTGGGATCTGTACGAATTTCCGCTGTTGCAAAATATGACCAAGCATTCGTGGGCGGTAAAAGCGGCGACGCAATTGGAGAAACCGCGATACATAATCTTCGCACTACAGACCGGAAGGAAAAACATACCGTCGGAAGACGTTTCTAAATTCGACGATTGCAAGCTGACTAATGTAAAATTCTATTCGAATTCCGAGTTCTATCCCTACGACGATATGAATCTAGATTTCGAGCGTAACAAGTTCGCCATGCTGTACGATGTATCTGAAATTTCGAAAGATGTATTACGGGTGCGTGATCTGCGAATCGTTCATGACTATCACCAGATTTCTGCGGTCCGCTCGTGGTCATCGATCGCGTGCTCTTTGCGTCTCACAGCGTGATCTTTGGTCTCTGATCCGGATGCGCCACGCAATTGTTATCGTTGCGAACGCATATCAGAATGAGTTCGTGCCGCGCGTTTAATCACTATGCGCTTGTAATCCTCGCAGAAACCGAGGAGTACGTTGAGAGGTACGCTCCCGCCAAAACGAATCGATCAAGAGCGCCATCGTCGACGTTCGCGTAGAATTCGAATGCAAAGAGAACGTTCCGGCTAACACAACGGCTTATTGTCTCATCATTCACGATAGAGTGATAAAGTATAACCCGTTGACGAACGTCGTACGTAAACTCACATAAAAAACAAGAAACCGCGGTTTTCTCTATGCGATAACGAACGTATAAAGAAAAAGAGCGAAGCGCGAAAATCGAGTTTCCCCGTCTCGCGACGATGTCGAACGTACCGATCTTCGTCGATCTGCAAGGTTTTACCGTTCGAGAGAAATTTACGGTTAAAGAGGTGGCGATATTAAGAAACGGAAAGGAGCTGACTCATCGAGTGTTTCGAGAAGCGATACTCTGGAATCTTCTTACAAAGGAGAAATCTAGAGCGTGCTAGGTAACCGCCAATCATCACGGCCTGCAGTGGAGCGACGGTGACGTCGCCTACAGATTCTCGAAACTCGTGATTCGAAGCGGCGTGTGTGACCGATCGCGAGATGCGCCTAGACGAGTGTATGTCAAAGGCTTGGAGAAGCAGAAATAGTTGGAGGAGATTCTCGGCGGCGACGTCATCGCGGACCACGACGTGATCGTCGAGACTATCGACGCGGATTTTGAGGATATAAAGCGCCTGAACACCCTGGACGACGTTTGCGCCTTCCACTGCGAGCGTCATGCGAAGAATTGATCCATGGAGAACGTGTGCAAGCTGTACGACTGGTGGTCGAAATGACAGGAATGTATCACCGAACTGTAATGTCGCGTTAACGATTTATATCATATATCAAATTGTTTTAAACTATTATATCATATTATATTAGATGTACAAAAAAGTTCTGAGCTTTAAATTTCATACAACCGAAATAACAATTTAAATTTGATATATCTTCCCGCCCTTCTGCGGTTTTAAAGCGTTGACATTTGGCCTTCTAAAATGCCATGGTTTGGCGTTTGATGCACATAACCTCAAAAATCAGTAATGTTCACATAGCAATAACAAAAGAGCATATTCGATTTTCCATCCACTTCGCGTTTCATCTGAAGAAAAATGCTGCTGAAGTCACTGCAATGATTTGTGCTGCATATGGAGAGAACGCTGTAAGTCATACTACATGTAAAAGATGGTATAAAAATTTCGCCAAGGAGATTTCAATCTTGAAGGTGAACCGCACTGGATGCCCTCAAAAGATTGAAACGGACGAATTGCAAGCACTGCTAGATATAAACTTTGCGCAAACTGAAAAGGAGCTTGCAGAACAGTTTGGCGTTACGCAGCAAACCATTTCCGTACGTTTACATACGATGGGAAAGGTTCAGGAGGAAGACAGATGGGTTCCGCATCAATTGTCCGAAGACAACAAAAATTCTCGGCGTGATACTGCACTCACTTTGCTTTCAAAGTTCCGGAAAAAAGATTTTCTGCACAAAATCATTACAGGCGATGAAAAATGGATTCTTTGATAACCTAAACGTAGAAAATCATGGGTTGACCCTGGTCAACCTCGACATCGACGCCAAAGCCTAATATCCACGCCAAGAAGATTTTGCTCTGTATCTGGGATTGGAAAGGTGTGTTGTATTACGAGTTGTTACAACCGGGTGAAACAATCACGGCAGACCAACAATAATTGACCAATTTGAATGATGCATTAGAAGAAAAGAGGCCATTTACTGGCCAAGGACGTCGTAAAGTGATCTTGCTTCATGACAATGCTCGATCACATGTTGTGAAAGCGACTCAGGACCATATCTTTGCGTTAAGCTGGGAACTTCTCCCGCACGCGGCGTATAGCCCAGACATGGCACCTTCTGATTACTACCTCTCCGGTCGCTGCAGCATTATTTGACTGATACACATTTCGTGAGATTTGAAGAGATACGAAAATGCATTGATGACTTTATCGCTTCGAAGCCGGTGAGCTTCATCAAGGAATTCGCAAGCTATCTGAAAAATGGCAAAAGATCGTTGATGCAAACGGGGAATATTTCGCTGATTAATATTTTTTTGTTTGTTTTTGAATAAAGATTGAACTTTACAAAAAAAAGTTCAGAACTTTTTTGTACACCTAATATATCAAATTCATTACTTATATCATATTATAATCAGATTTTTTTAACTATTACTTATATCATATTATAATCAAATTCTTTTGTAATATTCTATCGCTTGTATTACTTACATAAATGCTTGGGAAAATACAAATAAAAAAACATTTTTTACGATCTCTCTCTCATTTTATTTCATCTCAATCTTACATCCCAAAGAACAGAGCTTCAAGTTCGTAATCAATAATGTCGTTACGATCGAAGGCATCGCCGAAAATTCCGTACTTCCTCCTCCGTCTTCTCTAAATCGTCCTCGATCGAAAATACGTTTCTCATCTGAGCGAGTCTTTTCAGAAGAGCGCGCAATTGTTTTAACAGTTCGTCCCTTGGACACACGATACCAAAAATCTCCACGTCGAATTTACCGGCCATAGTCACTTCTAGTAAACTCATTGTGCTTGAAGAATTGTCGTTTAATGATAAAGTACCGATGACAGATTATCGTTGATGTATCAAACGGCGGACGTTACGGCGGGTGGAATCTCCGGAAATATCGCGCGCAACGAGTTATGTCTGACAGTTATCATCGAGCAGTCGTTGATCTCGGTCACGATTTCGTCATTGTAAATCGCGAACGTTCGTTCCGCATTAGTATTAACTACAGTTAATTTTCGCGTTAGGAGGCAGATTCCTTAGTTTCCTAGATATCCTTCAGTTTCTTCGGCCAATCTGGTACCAACTCGAAACTCGGATATTCTGCCATGTAAACTGTATCGTCTACGAACGATATGAGTTGACCTGAAAGTCGTCGATACGCGCCCGCCAAACACGCAAAATTATCAGGAAGGAAATGCAGATAGTCCGTCATCCAACAACGATCTGCCGTAAGATTTTCCGTTTACATCGACCGACCATAAGTGGCGTCGATACGCCATTCTGTCTTTTAACACCAATACCGCATCGACGCGTCGCAATGTGCACAGATCCACGGAGTGGATCGTGGTCGTCGCTGGCATCGATCTCGAGACTTTGCTCTTATTTTTTAAACCATATAAATTCTGAATGGCAAGAAAATCCGCCTCGCGCACGGGAAAAGTCTTAGAGGGAACGAAGGCGTACATTATCGAATTCTTCTGAAGACTGTGATGTAATCCTAACGTATGACCGATCTCGTGCATCAACATATGTACATGAACCATATCGTTAGGATTAGCGGTCAGCTCGATGTGCCACTTCTCCGCGTTATCTACGTGCACACTCCGACACTTCGGACGATGATAAAAAAGCGTAAGCTAGCACGTTACCTAGTCCATCCAGCAACGACATATTCGATTACCGTGATGTCGAGGATTTACGAACATGTGAAAGCCCTCCCGAAACGATAGCACGATATCGGGATTCATCGAATCGCGCTTGAACGTCAACGACGAATTCGCCGCCTACATCTCGAACGCGATCTCGGTGACTCGTAGAACGCTCTCGCTCGCCAGGTGAAAGTTCCAAGCGAGGTGCGTCTTTGCCCATTTCTTCGGAAACTTGTCCAAGACAAAACTCATTATATCTTTGATGCCATATCGCGGTTTACGCATCTGTTCCAACATAGCGTCATTAAGAATCCCATTATCAAGTATACGGTAATATTTCTGGAAAAGCGCGATTGCGTGTCTCAGAGCCAACGTCGCGTTATCGGATGATCGTTTGCATGTTATCGCCGTCCAGGTATCCGTAGATTTGCAAAAACCGAATCACTTCTTCGTCGTTATCGGCGGCAGAGTCGCGAATCGCCACGATAACGGCTATCGCGCACGCGACTACGGCAATCCCGCGCGCAGCGGAAGTCGAATCGACACTGCGTGTCGCCGACCGAAATACGCGCAAGCCGCTCGATCGATGTCGCTATCGATTGTGAGGGGTGGAGGTCGACGCGAACCGCAATGAACTACTCTAACTTTTCATTGATCGTTTAAACATCTTATTTTTAGTTTTCATTTTTTGATCGCGCCTAACTCTACGCGAAGTCTTATTTTTTAGCTTTCGTTTAATCGCGAACGACTCATCGGAAATACAACCGCAACTTCGACAATACGATCTTTTCTCGCGCTTTGTTCTCGTTATCGAAAGACGAGACACATCCGTTGTCGCGACGAAACTTTACTCGCAAGCGAACCGGAAATTGTTAACCGCGAATGAGATAAAGTTTTAGCTTCTATTTTTTAATTTCTATTTTTCTTTTAGATTCTATTCCTTATTTGTTTTATCTATCGAGACCGTTTCTATTTGAAGAAAGATTGCTATTAAACATTAACACAAATATCGTTTTCACATTTGTTATTCTTTTCTTCGAATATAATAAAACTCACCTGAATACATCGGATATCATCTTTTTCGGGATCGTTCGACGAGAACGATCTTTCGCTATCGCGTACGTTTTCTCGTATTCGACGATTCGAAAGAACTGTCGAGGAAAAAAATCTTTCCTCGGGGATCGCGCGTTTTTCTAACCGCATCTAATACGCGCGATAAGAGCGTTTGTTATCATTTATGTGTCTCTCATATTAACATATTTAGAAAAAAAACATTGCTCGTCAGTATATCCTTAGACACATCCTTAAACCCAACGCCACGATGAATAAATACTCGTGCTGAAAGATGTTCTCCAAAATAAGAAGGTCAAAATGGTGGAGTTTACGGTGGAGTACCCGTTGTAACGGGTAAATATCGAATTACTTTTTTTATTTAAACGCATTGACTATACATTTCAGCGCGCTTTGCGATCATTTTTTATAAATTCAAGTTTTTATACAATCGAGACCGCGGAGCCAATGCGATGTTTTTTAATAATTAAATATTTTATAATGGATGACTATAGCAAACAGACGACATCGTGCAGGATGTTATAATCAAGATATCGTTTTATTTATCGATACGCGATAACAAAGTGCAAATAAGTATATGTTACGTCGTGACGACTGCACGATTCTTCTTTTTCGGGTATCAGTTATTAGAATTTAATTAAGCGAATAAACGGGTGACACATGTTTTGTTACGCTGTTAGATCGCGACGATTATGCAACTGATTTCTTCCGGGGATCGGTTACTAGAATTCGGATAATCCCTATTATTCTAATCGCGGAAGAACAACATGTGTACAGATGTTTTCCTCAACGAAATCACATATATAACACCCTTAAAGGCACGAAGGCACTACTGCTACTTCTTTTTTTCACTCGGCCAGAACAGTTTTCAGTCAATTTGTTAGTAATTCTATCAGTCGAAATATATTTTTTTTCACCATAAGTACAAGTGATCAAGTTTCCTGGTGACACCGCTTCCACCTTCATCACCTCGCAAGTCCCAAGTCTCCGGCATTCCAGCTAGAATAACAGTAAGTTTAACTACACATAGTTCTCTAATAATAACTCTTGGGTCTCTTCTCCTTATATTTTCTCATTTCTCCCTTACGTCCTTTTTATCCTCTGTCCTTTCTCCTTACATTTCTATTCCTCTTTTTTCTCTCTTTTTCTCTTTGTTTTGGCCGTCGGACCTCTCGAGCTCCCTATGCGTTGCGGAGTATTCAGCAGGTTCATGACCACCGAATAATTCGGAGAATCTACTCTTTCACAATTCTCACTTTCTCTTTTTCTCTTTGCTTTGGCCGTCGAACTTCTCGGGCTTCCTATGCGAGCACTCAGCAGGTTCATGGCCGCCGAATAATTCGGTAAAATCTGCTTTTTCTCTGTTTGCTTTGGCTGTCGGATTTCTCTGGCTCCCTATGCATTGTGAAGCACTCAGCAGATTTATAGCCACCGAATAATTCGATAAAATCTGCTTCTTCTCTCTCTGTTTGCTTCAGCCGTCGAATTTCTCTGGCTTCCTATGCGTTGTGGAGCATTCAGCAGGTTCATGACCGAATAATTCGGGAAATCTACTCTTTTACAATTTTCTCTTTCCCTTTTTCATTTCTCTCCTCCGTCGGACCTCTCGGCTTCTCGACATATTTCAGAGATAGCCTTAAGGTTTACGGCCAATGATATTTCTCTCATACTCCAACAATTACTCTCACTAATCCATTTCTTCCAGTGAAATTTACATCATCCTCTCTTTCCGACGCTCAGAGACGGAGACGAGCTCTGAAGAGGCTCCATTATCGTCGCAATAAGCGAGCTCGTCGACTAGCCAATTATCCCTCGGCAAGAACATCCAAGGTTTCTACACGAACTGACGAAACCACGAGTTGCTCCGGCATAAGACTTTATTCACCGGGTATTTCCTCTCCGTCCTACTCCCCGATTAGACTATCTGAGGCTGGGTCACACCCAGATTTCAGCGCACTCTTCCCGGAGCGTCATGATCCGGATTTCCAACATCCAAATTTCCTCACTAAGGAATCTTTGGACGAGTTCTGCAAACTCCAAACTCCTTCCCCTCCCCCTCTAGACCTCATCACCAGAAATCTGACTTTCTCCCCGAAACAACCACGCACACACAGATACCAAAATATAAATTTAAATATATAAAAAATCCAATAGTAGGATAAAAATAATTATAAAATGTGAACAAATATACAAATATAATTGAATTCTTACAAAAATCGAATAATGCATCCGTAAATTTTTTAGAATATTCAATCGTATGTATATTATATAAATCTCCGTTCCTTTACTCATCTCGAACACAAAAAAACATTTGTAACATTTTTTTTATCGATCAAATGTAAATATACCTTAAGCAAATGTACTTGAAAACAAGAAATAATGACGTAGGTCTTGTAGTTTTGTTAAATTTGTATTCATTTGTAACGGCAGGGCCGTTACTTGTAAAATATATATATATATATAAATAGATATACACTTGGCTTATTTATCCTGCGCTACCTATCCTGTTTGCACGCACACCGCTCGCGCTATCTCACTCGCTTGCCTGTACGCCGCACACGCCGTCTCGCTCACGCTATCTCTTATGGTGCCCCACGCGATACCGACTCTCATACATACTCTCCACCGCCAGACCGACGGCGCGCAGTGGGGAACGCCGACCGGGTATATAAGCTCGGCCGGCCGAGACATCAAGATCAGATCCCATCCTGCGATCCGACTCCTGACACCGACCTGACCAGTACCTACTATCTCTCGGGGCCGAGGTTTCGCTTGGCTCTGCCGAGTTTCACCGGTTTTCTCTACCTTCGGACTGAGATTTCGCTCAGCTCTATCGGGTTTCGCCGACTCCTGTCACCACTCCTCGGGCTGAGGTTTCGCTCAGCTCCATCGGGTTTCGCCGGTTTCCGTTGCGAAGGCAGGGCTTGACGTAACACTCGGCCCTGCCCGCAATACCTCGCCGTCCAACCTGACATTAGCTTGTAAGTGCATGCGATACAGATTAAGTCCGTTAGTTATAAGCCGGTAGCTCTAAGTTCTTTAGTTGTAACCGCGACGTCATAGTCACGTGTAAATAAACCGTTGTCGACAGCACGCCGCACCTGTCTTGCGCTTCTCGCCGCTAACCGCTTTGCGTCTCCGCTTTGCTACTAGCGACACTGCGACCTATTACCCGACCCTGCATTACTCTGTATCTATCTTTCTACCAATAAACGATCTTTTCGCTGCAACTTGTGTTCGCGAATGCTTGAGTCTCCCCTCTTCTCGAACCTGGCGAGCCGATCCGAGCATCGAGCGAGGTAACCGCGTTACATATTTAAAATTATCAATTATATGTAGAATTCAAATTATTTGACGTTTAGTTATTTCCTCCCTCTTTCGTTCCCCGCTATCCCAAAATTCGCACATGATCCTGTCCCTGGTAAAAGAGATTAAATTCTCTTGCCTAAATTACGGATTGACGGACGCATGTCACGCAGTCGAAGTCACAGCATCTTTCTCAAGACGTTAATTCGCACTCGTGGATCTGCACGGTGCGTTCATAGGAACGCCTCAACGCCCACCTGCGGTATTTGGAGCGTCCTTCCTAGCCTATCTATTTTCTCTTTAAAAATAATTACCTCGGACTGAACGTAACAAATAGCGGAAATTTGGGGGCTCGTTCGGGATGATAAGTGCGATCTTTGGAGACGGGAATGACTATGAGGTCTAAGGACGACAAGACTAAAATAGACGTTCTCTACAATCTTGGTCTAGAGAATGGCGGTAATCTTAAAATCCTAAATCAGAAACTATATACACTTCTACCCCAGTGAAAACTCCTGCTTCCAGATCGATTGTCTTTCCTTTAGAAGAGACTTCAATTGTTAAAGAATTAGAAACCATTTGCAAAGCATTCGAATCTAATACATTACGCCCCGAAAATTTAGCGGGCAAGTTTGACATTACTACGAACAGTCAGACGGAAAATTTAAGTAAATTAAGTATGGCGCAAAATAATCCTTTCGCCACATTAAAATACGCTATTGAGGCCATCCCTTTCTTTGACGGCCAGAACATCTAAGTTATTATCCCTCTAAGTTATTTTATCGAGGGATGTGAGGAAGCTAAACCATGTTACCAGATGAAGCCGAATCGCAATTCACTAAAGTTATAAGAACGCGAATAGTTGGGTAAGCCCGTCGCATCGTCGCAAGTCAGGACTTCAACAATGTTGTTCAACTTACAAATTTTTTAAAACAAATTTATGGTCATTGCAAAAACATATATCAATTACAAAATGAACTAGACTCTATTTATCAAAAGGGTAATGAAGGTAATGAAGACGTTGTAATTTACGCAAATCGGGTGAAGATTTTAGGGAAACAAATATTAGAGGCCAATCGAAATTCCGGAAATTCCCAGAACGTAGTATCATGGACTCGTTAGAAAAGGATATGTGTAAATGTTTTATTAAAGATCTGAATCCGGAAATTGAATAAAGAGTAGCCAGAAACCTCGACGTCAAGAGAACTGTATTACGTATAGAATGAGATGCATTACGTATAGAAAGAGAATTTCGGACTTGCGCCGTGGATTATGTACCACTTCAAAACAAATTAATATTATTGTACCGCGAGAAACCTGTCAAATTTGTTATAAAGACGGACATTCAGCTAATAGTTGTAGGAAGTTTAATCAAAATTCTTATCATATTATAATAGAACCGAAAATTTGGGAAATGAAATACTTGCCAGATTTGCAAGAAACGCGGACACACGCTAATACGTGTCGATTTCGCGACCCAGTCACGACGAACCGTTAACATACGCGAAAATACTATCATTGTCAATTATGTTTAAAATCGGGACATAATGCTAAGATTTGTCATACGAATAATAACAGCAATCAAAAGGCTTTCCTGATGCTGCTAATGGTGCGACAAACGGCATTCGACCAGTAATTGCTGGAAGAAACAAAATCGACCAGCAAACAGCGGGAAATAAATCGAAAATCTCTTGTCAAAATTGTAACAACTTTGGTCATACCGTTAAAGATTGTCTAAATTAACTAAAAAATCGGGTAGCTCTCCGTCGCTACTGCAAAGCACAGGGACATCTTTTAGAAAACTGCGAATTACGAATTTTAAACAATAATCGCAGAAAAACAAACAATTCGAAAAACTCCAATGGTCCACCCTAGTCGGGTGTGCAACGGGGGTGTGCAACCGAACAGGTTTCACACCCATCGACTTCAACACCCCGATAAAAAACATACCGAACCCGTGACAGTAAACCTCGACAAACATAGTCGCGTGTCTACTGTCCGGATAATCTTAGATAAGATAAATTCTCCTTTTCTCCCCTTAACTTTTATGTTAGATACTGATTCCGGACCGAATATAATCAAAGAAGATAAACTAAAAACATTGCTATTGATCACTCTTGCATTGATTACTCTTGCATATTAAAATTAAATAGAATAAATGAATACCCCGTTTATACTCTCGGTGAAATTACCTTAACTCTCTTTAAAATCTTGGTAAAATTCCACATAGTGTCTAACGATTTCCCTATTTCACAATCTGGTATACTCGGTAACGATTTCTTCAAACAAACCTTTTCAACGATAGATTATGCTCAGGAATATTTACACATATCTTGGAATTAATATACCATTCTCTTCTCCAGAAATCATCATCGTACCACTATGTTCAGAGTCGTTATTTTATGTGAGAATAGGTAATCCCGAAGTAAAGATCGGATACCTAAATTAAAAGTAGCACATGGAATTTATTCGAGAGATTCCATAATAGAAAATATTGCTGGAAAAGCATACATAAATATTATAAGTACGTTAGACGAAGAAACAGAAATACAAGTATCAATATTGCGACTTAAGACTCTCGACGAAATATTCAACGATCATGAAAAAAAATCTCGAGGCGCATATTTCAGAAATTCCAACGTATTCATTATCTCTGGACAGTACTGAAACTGTCAATGACAAGGTTAATACTCTTCATGGAAATAATACCAAAAAGGTTACCAATCCTAAGAATGAGAACGAACATGTTTACTTACTTGAAGACGGGAGTACAGATACAAACCAAGAGAGAAATAAGAATTCTATGAACCCTGAAAATGAAAATCAAATCCATTTCCGAGAAATCGGAAAATAAAGATAAAAATAAAAATGAAGGTTTTAATTTCAAAATCCTTGGAGGGGGAAATTTGCAAATCTCTCCTGAAAATCCTGAAATTGCAGAGGGAAGTTACCAAACCTCTGCTCAAATATCAATCCATCTCAAGATCCTTGGAGGGGGAAATTTCTAAACCTCTCCTGAGAATCTCCTAAAATTGCAGAGGGAAATTACCGAACCTCGTCCAAAAATTTAAATAGTCCTAAAAATCCTGAGAGTGGAAATAGCCAAACCACCTCAAAAGGAAATTCTGGAATTGCAGAGGAAAATTTCCACACTTCTTTAACAATTTCCAGCTCCGTCGGTTGCGAGAAGGGAAGTTACCAAACCTCATTGCGTAACTCAACACAACTCTATCCAAGAAAAGTTAAAAATAAGAATTTCCCGCTTCAACTAAAAAAATATTAAATTTCGAAAAATTGGGATGCTCTCGAAGGAAAAAAATAAAAGAACAAAAACGTCTCAAAATACTATCAAGGAGCTCATAGGAAGGACAAATTTAATTAATAACTGTAAAATGAAAGATAAAAAATGAAAAAAAGAATTTTTTCATCAAAATAAAATCAGTCTCAAGAAATATTTGATAAAAGTATACGCAAGCATAAATCAAAACATAAAGACAAATTCACACAAGGATTATCACTCATTATCTTAACTGATAATCCCCACGAATGCTTAATAATATCAAAAGAGGACAAAAGGGATCGGCTTACTGAAATTATGGAATTCTTGCAATTGGAACACTTAAACGAACAAGAAAAGGAAAAGGTAATAAAACTTATAAAAATCAGTCAGGACAGATTCCACATACCTGGCGAAAAATTAACTGCCACTCATGTATTGCATACCAAATATCAACCACAGATGACCTGCCAATAAATACACGACAGTACAGATTTCCACAAGTTCATAAAGAGGAGATAAACAAGCAGGTAGGAGAATTGTTAGAAGTTGGAATAGTAAAGCCATCTCAATCTCCATATAACACTCCTATATAGATAGTGCCTAAAAAAGAAGATTCAAAGGGAAACAAATGCTGGAGAATGGTTTTGGATTTCCGAGCATTGAACGAAAAGACCATTGGAGATGCCTACCCTTTACCGAACATTGTAGATATCATTGATCAATTGGGAGGAGCGCAATACTTCTCAGTTTGCGATTTCACCAGATCAAAATGGATTGTTCAGATAACAGCCAAAAAACAGCCTTTATCACTCCTTTCGGGCATTATAAATTCGATAGACTGCCCTTTGCACTAAAAAATGCACCTGCCACTTTCCAACGTCTAATGGATCTAGTGTTAACCGGATTACAAAGGAAAGAATTATTCGTCAATATGGACGATATCGTTATATATGTCTCCTCTAGAGGAACACGACTAGAGGAACACGAAAGGAAGTATAATAATTTAATAAACAGATTATACGAAGCAAACTTAAAATTATTAGGTGTACAAAAAAGTTCTGAGCTTTTTTTTTGTAAAATTCAATCTTTATTCAAAAACAAACAAAAAAATATTAATCAGCGAAATATTTCCCGTTTGCATCAACGACCTTTTGCCATCTTTCGAGTAGCTTGCGAATTCCTTGACGATAGAAGCTCATCGGCTTCGAAGCGATAAAGTCATCAATGCATTTTCGTATCTCTTCAAAATCTCACGAAATGTGTAAGCCAAATGATCAGCCAAATGATGCTGCAGCGACCGGAATAGATAGTAATCGGAAGGCGCCATGTCTGGGCTATACGCCGCGTGCGGGAGAAGTTCCCAGCTTAACGCAAAGATATGGTCCTGAGTCGCTTTCACAACATGTGATCGAGCATTGTCATGAAGCAAGATCACTTTACGACGTCCTTGGCCAGTTTTTGGCTTGTTTTCTTCTAATGCATCGCTCAAATTGGTCAATTGTTGTTGGTAGCGGTCTGCCGTGATTGTTTCATCCGGTTGTAACAACTCGTAATACAACGCATCTTTCCAATCCCACCAGATACAGAGCAAAACCTTCTTAGTGTGGATATTGGGCTTTGGCGTCGATATCGAAGGTTGACCAGGGTCAACCCATGATTTTCTTTTGTGAGTAAGAGTTATCATAAAGAATCCACTTTTCATTGCCTGTAATGATTTTATGCAGAAAATCTTTTTTCCGGAACTTTGAAAGCAAAGTGAGTGCAGTATCACGCCGAGAATTTTTGTTGTCTTCGGACAATTTATGCGGAATCCATCTGCCTTCCTTCTGAACCTTTCCCATCATATGTAAACGTACGGAAATGGTTTGCTGCGTAACGCCAAGCTATTCTGCAAGCTCCTTTTCAGTTTGTTCAGAGTTTATATCCAGCAGTGCTTGCAATTCGTCCGTTTCAATCTTTTGAGGGCGTCCAACACGCGGTTCATCTTCAAGACTGAAATCTCCTTGACGAAATTTTTGATACATCTTTTACATGTAGTATGACTTACAGCATTCTCTCCATATGCAGCACAAATCATTGTAGTGGCTTCAGCAGCATTTTTCTTCAGATGAAACGCGAAGTGGATGGAAAATCAAATATGCTCTTTTGTTATTGTCATCGTGAACACTACTGATTTTTGAGGTTATGTGCATCAAACGTCAAATCGTATGGCATTTTAGAAGACCAAATGTCAACGCTTTAAAACCGCAAAAGGGCGGAAAGATATATAAAATTTAAATTGTTATTTCGGTTGTATGAAATCTAAAGCTCAGAACTTTTTTGTACACCTAATATTATTAATCATTATTAATAATAATAATATTAATAATAATATTTATTATTATTAATAATTGTATTTAATGTAATTTAAATACTATTAAATATAATTATTTAAATTATTTGTTTAAATTTTTTTTTTTTACATATTTAAAAAATTTTTTTTAATATATTCTATGCCAAATATTCTTCTGTCATTGTACCTTAAAAATAAGAAAAAATCTTAACTTTTTATCTAAAATTTTTTATGAAAAACATCTGATTTACATTACATATAATTCATAAGTTAAATATAACCTATATCTATTTATTTATTTATTTTAATATCCTTAGATATTATAATCCAAAGAATATTATGACATCTTTTAGACCGATTTATGACGTCTTTGGGATGTCTTAAAGACATCTTATTTCTTAATAAATGACATTTTTTAGACATATTTCAGACGTCTTATTTGGAATTTTTGGACCTTCTATAATGGCATAAAAATTAATTATACGGAAATTATTGACAGGAAGAATATGATGCAGAATTTGGAATTACTTAATAAATTGGTACATCGTTGATATAATAATTACATAACTTTGATTTATCTATTGTAATTAGAAATAAATTTTGTCATTAGAAATGTTATGTAGATATTAAATCATTAATATACTGATTTATCAAATAATTCCGACTTCTGTCTTATATTCTTCCTCTTGTCAATATGTTTCCGAATAGTTTCATCTTAATTGCGTTCTTGTATATTATATTAATATAAAATATTAGAATACTAGATAAACTAACTGCCAATATTTTTATAGGTTACATTATATCAAAATTAATCATTTAGTCCAATCAAAAAATATGTAATCGCTTCTCAATAAATGTCACAGTCGGTAATGTAAATAATTATGTTTAGAACTGTTATTCAAAACTTTTAAAGGTTAGGTTATTATATTACAGATATTATTATATTACAGATTACATGACAGATTGAGGTTATGGAACATATGTCTTAGAAAAGATGTCTTTAAAACGTCAAAAATACGTCTTTCTGATAGTCTTAAAAATGTCTTTAAAAGGACATCTTTAAGACGTCTTTCTCAAGACATCTTTAAGTGTCGGTCCACAATAGATGATTTAAGCTTCAAGAAGTAAGAAATTGACCAATTATAATCGAATATGAAAAGAATAATCGATTATGATTGATCAATTTCTTACGATTTAAAGATTAAATACTTATTGTGGACCGAGACTAAGATATGTCCAAAAGACATATTTATGACTTCTTTTGGTAAAGTTTTAAAGATATCTCTTATAAGACATCTTTTAGACATCTTTTAGACTTGCGTGCTATCTGGGAACATTGATAATACATTGCTTTTAATTAAAATATTTTATTGTAATATTTTTGCGTACTTTTCTTAATATTTAATATGTTTAAAATAAGTTTATGATGTTCATATATTTAAATTATAAACTTATACTATTGTGGCGTTGGTGAGGAGCGTTGTCCACGATGTGCTGAATTTGATGGCGAAAAAGGACTGCCCCTTAGTGGACGAGCTCCGATTTTTCCTCTCTTTGATGTTTGCCCGTTACCTGGCGTGTTACTATCCAGGGAGATATGAAATGCGCGATATGAGGAAGGCACGTTGCCGCTGCGACTCTGTTGTGCGCTAGTTGCGCTAGCCGGTTTGAACATCTACAGTGAGATGTGTGAGCAAATCTTGAAAGTCGAGATGTCCAGTGATTGGCTGTCTTTATTGATTGGCGATGTTGGGCTGGTGGTATGAACATCGACAAGGGAGGTGTATGTGTGTGGTGTGTGTGTGTGTGTGGGGGGGGGTGCGCCTCGGCAAGTCGAGTGCGTCAGATGATTGGCCATGGAAAGTCGTCGAAAGCAGCAGGCTTTATATGGCCGTGTCTGTGTTTCAACGGGTGCACAGTTGAGAAAGTTGCGTTGCGTGTTCAAATCACGTCAGGATCATCACTTTGTGGCATTGGTGAGGAGCGTTGTCCACGATGTGCTGAATTTGATGGCGAAAAAGATGTTGGTCGGGATGAGATTCGAAATCCTCAAGTGTCCGAGGCGCGTTACCACTGCACTATGCAACCCATGGTTCTTTTCGTGGATGTTTTGCTAGGTATTAGTTGTGTGAGGACCGCCACAGTATACTTCCGTACTACTATTAGAGCCATTTCGGAACGTTGCTATTGATTGATATGTCTAGTTATGTGTCATTATGGCTTATCGAGGAGTCCGATACCCCTCGATATCTTAACAAGATTTGGTACTTTATCGATACTTTTAACGACATTTATCGTTAAATTACAGAATACCATTTTTCGTTATAGTGTCGTTAAATCTACGTAACGACATCTCTAGCTAGTGAAACTGTCGTTAAGAAAACTCGTTAGAGAATAGACCTACTGGACCGATTCTGTACTCGCTTACCGACAACTATCGATATTGTTAATTAACGATAGCCAATGGTCGCGCTTTTTTCCAAGATCATCCTTACCATTGGCTTAATTAACAACACCGACAGTTGTCGATGGACATGTACAGAATCCCGGCCTTGGAGCGAATTAAGATATCGGTGGAAACTAGACCATTGTTTCGCGCAAAACATATCGAAAACATAGCGTTGTTTTCTTGATGTTATTTGTAATGACAGTAAGTCGAATCATTATCCTATATAAATTTTTCTTTTTTTCTTTGTTTTTTTTTTTATCTGATTTGTATGCTTTTCTGTAAGAAAAAAAACTTGATGAGTAATTTGATAAGTAATTTTGAAATGAGTTTGATAAGTAATTTTGAGATATAACCTAACTTACTGAAATTTTAGTGTCTTTTTATTCGAACGACATGTGGTGTCTACGATACGAGATTCTTATTATAAATTTCACACTGCGAAATAGATACTTCGAGAGGAAGGAATGATATGTCGAATCATGTCACACGATTCAAGGTCAACCCGAAAGATTGCCAGATCCAACGTGGTATGTCATTTATTGTACTCACTGTGACATTTGATATTAGTAACTTACGTAGCATGTATTCTACGCTGACTTTTATAGGATATGGCTCTGGATCTCGTGATAAAGCGTAACGTGGAAAAAGGAAGACCGGGGAACGCGGAACGAGTCTCGAATGATTGTAAACTTACTCATAAGAGATTTCGAAGTGATCGAATGATTGAAACATCGGTTGTAGGATTTTCGAAAAGTTTAGTATTGTTGGAGATGCGATCTTATATATCTCGTCAAGACTGGAAGCACGCTTTACGTCTGTTTCCCAGACTTCTTGAATATCCCGTTGAATTGGAGCCTCTGATATGGAGATACGCATTTATAATTCTATTGCATACGAATGATCCGTCACACCTCTGTCGATTCTTCGAACGATGTATTGGTAACCTAAATTCAAGTAATAGCGCTTTGCTAAAGAAATTATTGTCTTTACCTTTAAAGGACCGTCCTTCGTTTTGAGACAATTTATCGCGTATTTTGTCAGTATATTTCCGTTAAATTAATATATGGTATCTATTAAATACAAACCTTTGTATGTATGATTATTTATATTGTCATACTACGTCTAATTATACTTATCACACTGTATTACATGTTCTTTAATAGTGTATTATTTTGTACATAATTATACATAAACATATACATTGAATAAAAAAAAGGGATTCATCAAATTATATACGAAGTATCGAACAATTGAATGTTTCCGTGACAACTGTTCGTATGCTTTCTACGTTAATTCTTCTTTCCCCTACCTCCTCCCTTTATCTGTAATTCGTCGATGTAATTATAATTCTATGAGAAAGACGAGTGATATTTACACTGTATCACGTCTGTTGCAACTCTACGACAATAGAGATACTATTTTACTATTTACAATTATTTTTTGATTATTCGTTCGAGTTGATATTGAAACATCTTTCAGGATGATTCGAGTGTTATTTTCGAAAGAAATTCACTTGAAATAATAATGATATATATTTCTGATGTTATTCGTTTAGTTTTTTTTTTTTGCTATATATCGATATACTGATTTAACTAAATCAAATCGGAATTACTTTAAAAAATACATCCATTGACGTAATAATGTGATAATCTTTTTTCTTAAATCTTTTTTCGTAAAATATTGATCGCTAAAATTAATCTTGATTCGACAAGTTGCATCGCTATATTTTAGCTTCTTTTTTCCCTTTTTATTTATTAAGTAACAAAAAAGATTATATGCTTCCTATAATAATCTTTTTTTAATCGATAATTTTAAATTATCGAGATATTATATTTTTCATCTGCTGAATTAATACCGTTCCAGCTTGATTTTGTTCGATCGATATTATCCAACTACATGCTTAACTCTATTATTGTTCCAGAATAACGATATTGGAACGTAAGGCGACAAAATCCATGTACCGATCGTTAACAAACTTATTATCACTCGATTACTTCGATATGTCGATATACGATATTTCTTTTTTCTCGTGATATAATGATTTGTTAACGCGCGAATGTTGAGGATGATCCAACTTATAACGTACGTGACGGGTTGATGCGATAACTGCGGCAATAAATAGATAGATGAAAAAGCGCTCGGTAGGATGAACGCTGGTCAGTCGAGAGGTAAATGAACGCGCGAATCGTTAGCTGCTAATTTAACGAGTGTCTTTTTTACCCTAAGAATAGGCAGTCTAGCAGCGGGTTTTCCATGCCAACATTCCCGCATTAGCTTTCCCATGCCAGCCAATGTCTGTAAAAGAAGCGATCGATTCGATTATTTACATGCTATGATGGCCAACGATCTACTTTCGCATCTTTGAGCTTGATAAAGACGATACCGAAAATATTATTTACCGGGTCAGAATGCCATCTATTAGGCAGCGGCGGCCTTCGCTGGTCCAATAAGACTAATTTACGCATTTCTTCTATAGAGGGCTCTTGATTGCTACTTGGCAACCATTCGCTGTACGGCATCGCGTATTCTAAGGCTACACCGTTACTTATACACCTGCGACAAACTTCCCACAGTATCAGTCCTAAACAATAGATATCAGCGCGTCTAAAACTCTCTAGACATTCAATGTTGACCCTGAAAATAGAGTAGATTGATCGTTGAGAGTTAGTCAACTTGTGTCGAAACAAATATATAGGAGAAAAAAAATTCACTGACGTTTGTTCAAGAAATTCGGGACTCATATAGCGTTTCGCTCCTTGTCGTAAGTCGATTATATCTGTCGAAAGACGATCTTGCGTGATTGCTAACGCAAAATCGGCGATTACACAACCACCGTTAGTTTTCACCAAGATATTCTTTGACTTGAGATTACGGTGAGCCATGGCTGGTTTTCCTTTAGTGCCGTGAATTTCCGTATGCAAATAGAGTAAGCCATTTGTGATACTCAGACAAATATTGAGCATTTGATGAGGTGTTAATGGATGTGGTGAACGATTAAGATGATCGAAGAGCGAACCGAGAGGATGATATTGCATCACCAACCACAGTTGAGTGCAACTGGCTCTACTGGTCATATCGCTACCGATATATCCTAGGATATTGTCGTGTCTGGATGGTAACAATTGAGAGTAAACCTCGGTTTCTCGAGCCCACGCAGCTTCGTCTCGCGAAAAATAAATTTTTACAGCGACATTCTCGCCGTGCCAGATTCCTTTCCACACTTCTCCACCGAATCCTCCGCTGCCACCATTACCCAGACACTCTACTAAGCTTATTTGCTTAGCTAAAGTTCTTTGTACTAACAAAGGTAATCCAGAACCAGAGCCACTAGTCAAACTTCGGCCATCCAAGTATTCCTATAAAATAGCCGCCATCGATTAATTGATATATTTGATATCGCTTATTGCGTGATAAATGTAAAAAAAAATAGTAATATATACTTTAAGTGTACTATCACCAGCGGCCGTTGCTCTAAGCTCATGTGAATGATAAGTGGCGGACGACGTGGGCGAGGAAAAGGAGAAATGTAACATGGAAGGCTCGACCTCGGAATCGAGAATAAGTTTATTCTGACGTGAGGCTGTCGATTCTTTTCGCGTTCGATGCATCAAAAAACAAAATAAAATCCCTGTGATGATGACCAGCCCAATCAGTGGTCCGAGAATCGAGAGTGTCAATCTTGTTACATAATATTCCTTGCTGGCATCTAAAAGCGATACACAGACGTAAAATTTATATTTGACGAATTCTATTGTTACTATTAATGAAATTCAATTTCATGTAATTTCATCTAAGTTTTTCATATATATATCACACATTTTTAATACTTCACTTTTTATCTCTTTTATAATTATTTACTAATTTTAGATTGTCTTACTGGATGAATAATTTTTCAACATGGGATATGGTCCAATGTTACAAAAGTCTGCTTGACAACATTCCACAGAAAATTGAACACCACTTGATAGCCCTCTAACATTTTTTTCTTTGTGTTGATTTGCACTTTGACTACTTTCTTTATTACACATCAATAATTTATGCTCTTCTGACTTATAGCAACCACGGCTAACGTACTCTGTACCATCAACTTCTCTCATTCTAGACTTCCAGCACTATGACATGAGACAAAAAAATTGGTTTGTATAAAAATAAATTTAAAAAACTAGATGATGTAAAAATATTTACAGTGATAGCATTGGTGCAAATATTAGATGGTGAACATTCAGTATCTTCACATATGTAGCATTTAAAAAGTCTCTGGCTAATTGTATTGACATTGAAATTATGGTCTAAAGGTTCAAGTGGGTCTGATTCCTCCTTATCGAAAGAAATATCTTGATCCTGTAAGGTAATTTCTCGTTTACCTAAAAAAAAGTTTAAAAATTAAATTATATATGAATAGAAATCATTGTAAAAAATAATTATAACAGAAATTATCGAAGAGAATTGCAACAGTTCCAAGATACACCCTATGTTACAAAGAGTTTGATTTTACACATTATGTATAAAAGAAAAAAAACTTTAATAATCTTATCTGTGATTAAATAGCATAAACAGGCAGGCGATTCCATACAGAATTAACTAGAATGGAAATATAAATATTTATATCCTATTTAAAATTATATGTTATGTGACAAATATCACTCATAAATTGCAACGATTTATCTTCGTACCTGAACATAATCCTAATGTCAATAAGAATATGAGATGCGTGATAAACATAGCAACCGCCATTTCTATGCACATCAAAACACTGCACTACCATCAACTACATTCGATTCAAAGTAAAAATTGCACTAAAATAAATCTCTTGTGATTTCGGTATCACATTTGACATCCTCGTACTCCTTTCTTTCAATTCGGTAGTATATTCAGGTGTAAAATTCGCATGAATTTCTCATTCGAATGACGAATGTTGATTTTATTTACGTCTGATGTAATGGAGCATCGTGAAACAACGGTGTATTCTCAGTTCTCGGTTATATCATCATGGTAGTAATAGAATCGCATTTTCATCTTCCAAGAAAAAATAGACTTAGCCAGCGTTTCATTTCATATCGTATAACTTGTTATTTATTTCCTTGAATTTCCTTGTATTTTAATCTCTCTCACACACATATATCGAACACAAATTACAATTAAGACACAGTTTTAAGTGACGAATATTTCGATATTTTAGATGCGACGCGTTGCGTGTAGACCAGACGTTTTAAGCCGACTTTACAATACGTATAGTAAGGCCGGTATTCACAGGTAGTTCTTATATTTAAAGCAGATTACTTGGTGCTACAAATGATTTGAAGTATTTTTTGATTGGTCAACTCAAAAAATAAACTAAACTAAAATTAATTAAATAACTAAAATTCTTTGTTTTGATTAATCAAATGCTTCTAAGATTTTGTAGCGCTAAATGGACCGTAGCCTAGGATCGTCTTAAGATAACATTTTAACCACCGACGAGATACTGGGTGTTTACGACAAATGATCAGATCTCTGATCGGGCAAAGCAGTGGCACTCAACCATAAATAGAAAAATAGATTCTCAAATAGATTCTCTAAATTTCTCTAGACTAATCCGGATCAGTGATTTCTGTCACAGCATTGATCGGATCAATCATCATGGACCAACGAAGCATAAAAGCATCTTTGTTGAAAGGTAATCCTCTCTTATTTTTTTAATATAAAACATTAAATAATTTTACGAAATATAAAATAAAGTTTATATAACAGTTTGTATACAATAAATTTGAATTTATTATAATATTGTAATATTTTTTGTAATAAACATTTTTTCCTGTGAAAATAATTTATTTCAAAGCTTGAAGTATATTGAAAAAGTGCAAAGTCACGCAAAGTTAATAAAAAATATCTTATTAAAATATTGTTAAATAAAAAAATTTTATAAAATATTAAAAAATAAAAAATTTTTTATTTAATAATTTTTTAATAAGATATTTTTTTATTAACTTTACGCGACTTTGCACTTTTTCAATATAACTTCAAGCTTTGAAATGAATTATTTTCACAGAAAGAAATATTTATTTCAAAAAATATTACATAAATTCAAATTTATTACAAATTTTATTTTCAGGGGGTCAATCATGTAACTTTTCCCCTAGGGCGGAAATGTGAAAAGTTTCACGTGAACTTATGATCATGTGTGATTTTGCGGGATCATGTAACTCTCTCAAACGTGAAAATGTAAAATTTTTCATGTGAAGTTTTTCGCCATGTACCTTGGTGGCGGAAAGGCAGAAATCTAAGGAATTAATAAATATCCTTCGGAATTAGAGAAGATTAGGGCTGCGTTAGGATTAAATGTACATAGTACATATACAATTGATTATTAAAAGATGTATAATACTGTACTAATAAAATAATTTTCATTAGCTATAAAACCAATGAAAACTATGTTTCATGATTTCACTTTCCACGCATCCAAGCTACATACATAATCGCTATACACATAATCGCTGTGAAAAGTTTCATGTGAAATGTCAAAATGTGAAAAATGAAAAGTAAAAAGTGATAAATGAAAAGTGAAAAATTTCACGTAAAGTTACATGATTGACCTCCAGAGATCTAATCATTTGTCGGAAATACCTACCTGTTAAAGACGGTCAGTCTTAGGGTGCGTCCCCAAGTGGACAAGAAAATAGCGGAACGGATTTATTATGGAATACATGAATTTAACCTGTTATCGGATACATCGTTGGACAGCCCGATGTAAAGCCACTTTAACCGTTCTCTTCACTCGAGAAGACATTCAAAAAAAGCAATTTTTGCACAATTTTTTGGTATATAATATTATTATATATTTGGTATATAATATTATATATATATATATATATATATATATATATATGATATTATAATGATATCATAATATTAAAGATTATGATATTAAAATATTTTATCTAAACTAAGACTTGGTTGCGCCAATGAAATTTTGGCTTTAATCGAGACGTAAAACTTTAAATTTATATATCAAAACAAAAGTGTAACTGAAAATGCTTTATATTAGGTGTACAAAAAAGTTCTGAGCTTTTTTTTTGTAAAATTCAATCTTTATTCAAAACAAACAAAAAAATATTAATCAGCGAAATATTCCCCATTTGCATCAACGACCTTTTGCCATCTTTCGGGTAGCTTGCGAATTCCTTAACGAAGCTCACCGGCTTCGAAGCGATAAAGTCATCAATGCATTTTCGTATCTCTTCAAATCTCACGAAATGTGTATCAGCCAAATAATGCTGCAGCGACCGGAGAGGTAGTAATCAGAAGATGCCATGTCTGGGCTATACGCCGCGTGCGGGAGAAGTTCCCAGCCTAACGCAAAGATATGATCCTGAGTTGCTTTCGCAACATGTGGTCGAGCATTGTCATGAAGCAAGATCACTTTATGATGTCCTTGGCCAGTAAATGGCCTCTTTTCTTCTAATGCATCACTCAAATTGGTCAATTATTGTTGGTAGCGGTCTGCCGTGATTGTTTCACCCGGTTGTAACAACTCATAATACAACACACCTTTCCAATCCCACCAGATACAGAGCAAAACCTTTTTGGCGTGGATATTAGGCTTTGGCGTCGATGTTGAAGGTTGACCAGGGTCAACCCATGATTTTCTACGTTTAGGGTTATCATAAAGAATCCACTTTTCATCGCCTGTAATGATTTTGTGCAGAAAATCTTTTTTCCGGAACTTTGAAAGCAAAGTGAGTGCAATGTCACGCCGAGAATTTTTGTTGTCTTCGGACAATTCATGCGGAATCCATCTGCCTTCCTTCTGAACCTTTCCCATCATATGTAAACGTACGGAAATGATTTGCTGCGTAACGTAAAGCTGTTCTGCAAGCTCCTTTTCAGTTTACGCAGAGTTTATATCCAGCAGTGCTTGCAATTCGTCCGTATCAATCTTTTGAGGGCGTCTAGCACGTGGTTCATCTTCAAGATTGAAATCTCCTTGGCGAAATTTTTGATACCATTTTTTACATGTAGTATGACTTACAGCGTTCTCTCCATATGCAGCACAAATCATTGCAGTGGCTTCAGCAGCATTTTTCTTCAGATGAAACGCGAAGTGGATGGAAAATCGAATATGCTCTTTTGTTATTGCCATCGTGAACACTACTGATTTTTGAGATTATGTGCATCAAACGCCAAACCGTATGGCATTTTAGAAGATCAAATGTCAACGCTTTAAAACCGCAAAAGGGCGGGAAGATATATAAAATTTAAATTGTTATTTCGGTTGTATGAAATCTAAAGCTCAGAACTTTTTTATACACCTAATACTAATCTTAATAAGGTAAACAAGTTAAAGTACTTTAAAGTGCTTTGGTACAATAAATTTAAAGTTTTACGTCTCGATTAGCCAAAATCACGTTGGTGGAACCGAGTCTTAATTCAAATAAAATATTTTAATATCATAATATTTAATATTATAATATTTCATATATATATATATATATATATATATATATAATAATATACCATATTGTGCAAAAATTGCTTTTTTGGATGTCTTCCCGGATGAAGAGAACGATTAAAGTGGCTTTACATCGGGCTGCCCAACGATGTATCCGATAACAGATTAAATTTACGTATTGTGTAATAAATCTGTTCCGTTAAATGTTTGCCATGGGGAATCCGGCCATGAAAAAACGGAACGGAATTATTCTGATTAGTCAGTCTCCCCCACCATGTTTTCTTCTCGTTACTATTTCCAGAGAGAAGCCTGAGAGTGATCATGAATGCGTTTTTAGCTATACCCTTATTCGCGTAAGTAATGTGCACGTTTTTGTGGTTCTCTTCCGTGCTAGACGCAAGAGTGATAAAGATGGACAGTCGTGTCCATATCGTTCGTCTTACTCTTGCGTCTAGCACAGAAGAGAACCACAAAATCATGCACATTACCTATACGAACAAGAGTACAGCTAAGATGCGTCCATGACCACTCTCAGGTTTCTCTCTGTTATTCCGTTCCGTTATTTTCTTCTTCACGCATCCTTACGGGAGTTAGCATCACCACCAAAGAGGCCCGGAGATAATTGAAGAACATTGATATTTGACTGTACTGAGGATAACGAAGGGAAGATAATGAAAATAAAAATTTATTTATTACTGTTATTATAACGAATTTAATTTTAAATTAATAGTTCCTTTTACGAACAATTAATTTAAAATTAAATCCGTTAAAATAACAGTAATAAACGTTATCCTCCTTTTGTTATCTTCAGTATAGTCAAAACGGTCGATAATATCAATGTTTTTCAATTATTTCCGGACTTCCGGGGCCTCTTTGGTGATGACAAACAATCAATCCATCCAACAACAATTTATCCACGATTGTCAATCTTTAATAGTATCTCGTCGGTGTTTCAAATAATAGGATAATATGAGTTTATTTAAGACAATCTTAAATATAAAAACTGACTATGAATACCAGCCATAGTCTTAATTTTTTAAGAAAAAGACGTGATGCACATACGCAATAAAAAGGGCGATAGGAAAAGAAAATGTCGGATGTAGATTTGATTGAATGTCTTCAACAATTTGATGTAACGTGAAATGAAAAAAATCCAAATTACAAAAATAAATTAAAAAGAGAAATGATCGTTTTTATATCTTTTTCCATTTATCGGCCAAACAGCATATTCTGTATTTTCCTTCTTTTTTGCTTTTGAAGTAATAAATGTGCTACATAAACACTTGATAATAAAAGTAATGCTCCAAACATTACTATTTTATGCCATTGATAATAATTCATTTTGCTTGCATTTATCTCATTTAATAATTACATCCGCAATTTTCTCGTCAGTTAGGCCTGTTCTACAATGCGTCGTGTGTCGCAAGCCGCAAGCCACAAGAATTGATCAATCACAGACAAACAGGGAAGAATATTTGATTGTGATTGATTCATTCTTACGGCTTACGACACACGACTGGGTGCTTTCCATTTAGTGACACAAGTCGACACAAGTATCATTTTGTCCTTGTTAATTATTGAAAGCCAAGAAAGATAAAACGATACTTGTGTCAACTTGTGTCACTAAATGGAAAGCACCTATTATAGAATAGGCACGTGCAGTTCGTGATTGTGTTCTCTTACATATGCGCATGCGCAACATGAATTTCCAGGGAAGAATAAACAAGTCTTTAACATTAAGTTAGGACTAATGTCAAGATTATGGACCGCAGCACACACTTTTGCATAAGGCATAATGCATAACGCATAAGAAAATAAACTAATCATAGTCCTCCATTTCTACCGTCATAATGGAAATAAAAGATTCTGATTGATTAATCTTTTTATGCGTTATTATGCGCAATTATTCTTTTCATATTCGATTATAATTGGTCAATTTCTTACGTCTTAAAACTTAAATCACCTATTGTGGACCGACACTTATGCATTATGCCTTATGCAGAAGTGTGTGCTGCGGCTCTAAGATTAAGGGTAGGAACACACACTTTTGCATAATGCATAATGTATTATGCATAAGAAAATAAACCAATCAGAATCTTTCATTTCCATTGTGGGAGTAGAAATGAAGGACTATAATTGGTTTATTTTCTTATGCGTTGTGCATTATGCGTTATGCAGAAATGTGTGCTCCGGCCCTAAGACCAAAGCCCTCAAAGGATTGATTATCGTCACGGGAATGAAACTAGTATCATGGTTTTCTGCAATATTGGAAAAACGGAGGCACTCGAAAGTAAGGGTTGACGTAATCAATCAGAAAACACCATGACACTAGCATGATTTCCACTGCAGGGGGTCAATCATATAACTTTAAATGAAATTTTTCACTTTTCATTTTTCACTTTTCACTTTTCATTTTTCACACCTTGACATTTCATGTGAAACTTTTCACGTACAGCGATTATGTATGTAGCTTGGATGCGTGGAAAGTGAAATCATGAAACATTTTTTATACAAGTTTTATAGCTAATGAAAATTATTTTATTAGTACTTAGTATTATATACATCTTTTAATAACCAATTGTATATGTATTACATACACTTAATCCTAACGTAGCTCTAATCTTCTCTAATTCCAAAGCATATTTATTAATTCCCTAGATTTCCGCCTTTCCATCACCAAGGTACATGGCGGAAAAGTTCACGTGAAAAATTTTACATTTTCACATTTGAGAGAGTTACATGATCCTGCAAAATCATACATGATCGTAAGTTCACGTGAAATTTTTCACTTTTCACGTTTCCGCCCTAGGAGAAAAGTTACATGATCGACCATCAGAAGTTCCAATCATTCCAGCAACTTTTATAAGTATTTTATTGTAAAATTTAAATAGTAATCAATGCAATAATTAATTAATTTAATAAATAAGAGGTACAACAAACTAACTTAATTTATAATCATAATTATTATATATTAATATTACTATTAATTTGTATTCAAATTTTCAAGCTTTTGGCAATATAATCTCAATATAAATTTGCATTTTTTATTCTTTATAATTGTTGAGATGAAAGAAATTAATAATTTTTTAAACAAAGTTTAAAGAAAGAAAAACTATATTAATGTTACGAGCTTGAGATAATTATATTTTTTTTTTTTTAAAGAGAAAATGAATGGGTTAGGAAGGACGCTCCAAATACCCTCTCGCAGGGGCGCGCTGAGGCGTTCCTACGAGTCGGACGCACTGTGCAAATCCACGAGTGCGAGTCAACATCTTGAAAAAGACGCTATGACTTCGACTGCGTGACGTACGTCCGTCGGTTTGTAATTTAAGCAAGAGAATTTAATCTCTTTTGCCAGGGACAGGATCATGTGCGAATCTTGGGATAGCGGGGAATGAAAGAGGGAGGAAATAACTAAATGATAAATAATTTGAATTTTACATATAATTGATAATTTTAAAACGATTACAAGTTTAACTAACTACAAGATCCGCGTCATTATTTCTTGTATTGAAGTACATTTGCTTAAGGTATATTTACATTTGATAAAAAAAAAAAAGAAAGGTGTTACAAATGTTTTTTTTTTATCTTCGAGATGAGTAAAGGAACGGAGATACATACGGAAATTCATATAATATACATTGAATGTTCTAGAAAATTTACGGATGTATTATTTAATTTTCGTGTACAAATTCGATTATATTTGTATGTTTGTCTACCATTCTAATTATTCTTATCTTACGTTGTTTAATATATTTAAATTTAATTTATATTTTGATATCCGTGTGTGATTGTTTCGGTGAGAAGGTCGGATTTCTGATAGTGAGGTCTAGGAGAGGAGAGGAAGGAGTCCGGAGTTCGCAGAACTCGTCCAATTCCTTAGTGAGGAAATCTGGATATTGGAAATTTGTGTCATAGCGCTCTGGGAAGAGTGCGCTGAAATTTGGGGGTGACCAGATTCGGATGGTCTAATCGGAGAATAGGACGGAGGAGACATGTACTGTGAATAAGGTCTGGTTCTAGAACAACTCGTTTCTTTAGCGCGTGTAGAAACCTCGGATGTCCTTGGCGAGAGGTAGTTGGCTGATCAACGAGCTCGCTTATTGCGACGATAACGGAGCCTCTTCAGGACTCGCCTCCGTCTCTGAGCGTCGGAAAGAGAGGATGATGTAGATCTCACTAGAAGAAATGGATTAGTTGGTATATAAAGGATATAAAGTATATAAAGGAAATGTCATTGGCCGTAAACCTTAAGGCTATCTCTGAAATATTTCAGGAAACCGAGAGATCCGACGGAGGAGAGAAATGAAGAAGGGAAAAAGAAAATTGTAAAAGAGAAAAAAAAGAATAGATTTCCCGAATTATTCGGCGACCATGAACCTGCTAAGTGCTTCGCAACGCATAGGGAGCCCGTGAGGCCCGACGGCCCAAGCAAAGAAAAAAAAGGGAAAAAGAAAAAGAAAAAGGGAGTAGAAGTGTAAGGAGAACGGTAGAGGATAGAAAGGATGTAAGGAAGAAATGAGAAAATAAGGAGAAGAGACCAAAAATTATTATTATTAGAGAATTTTACTATGTGTAGTCAAACTTACTGTTATTCTGGAATGCCGGAGACTTGGGACCTGCGAGATGATGAAGGTGGAAGCGGTGTCGCCAGGAAACTTGGTCACTTGTTCTTGGTGAAAGATATATTTCAACTGACTGATTGAATTACTGACAAACTGACGGACCGAAACTGTTCTGACCGCGTGAAAAAAAGAAGTAGTAGTGTGCCTCCGTACCTTTAAGGGCATTTTATATATATATATATATATATATATATATATATATATTAGGTGTACAAAAAAGTTCTGAGCTTTAGATTTCATACAACCGAAATAACAATTTAAATTTTATATATCTTTCCGCCCTTTTGCGATTTAAAGCGTTGACATTTGGCCTTCTAAAATGCCATACGATTTGGCGTTTGATGCACATAACCTCAAAAATTAGTAGTGTTCAACGATGACAATAACAAAAGAGCATATTCGATTTTCCATCCACTTCGCGTTTCATTTGAAGAAAAATGCAGCTGAAGCCACTGCAATGATTTGTGCTGCATATGGAGAGAATGCTGTAAGTCATACTACATGTAAAAGATGGTATCAAAAATTTCACCAAGGAGATTTCAGTCTTGAAGATGAACCGCGTGTTGGACGCCCTCAAAAGATTGAAACGGACGAATTGCAAGCACTGCTGGATATAAACTCTGAACAAACTGAAAAGGAGCTTGCAGAATAGCTTGGCGTTACGCAGCAAACCATTTCCGTACGTTTACATATGATGGGAAAGGTTCAGAAGGAAGGCAGATGGATTCCGCATAAATTGTCCGAAGACAACAAAAATTCTCGGCGTGATACTGCACTCACTTTGCTTTCAAAGTTCCGGAAAAAAGATTTTCTGCACAAAATCATTACAGGCGATGAAAAGTGGATTTTTTATGATAACCCTAAGAAAATCATGGGTTGACCCTGGTCAACCTTCGATATCGACGCCAAAGCCCAATATTCCATCACCAAGAAGGTTTTGCTCTGTATCTGATGGGATTGGAAAGATGCATTGTATTACGAGTTGTTACAACCGGGTGAAACAATCACGGCAGACCGCTACCAACAACAATTGATCAATTTGAGCGATGCATTAGAAGAAAAGAGGCCATTTACTAGCCAAGGACTTCGTAAAGTGATCTTGCTTCATGACAATGCTCGACCACATGTTGCGAAAGCGACTCAGGACCATATCTTTGCGTTAGGCTGGGAACTTCTCCCGCACGCGGCGTATAGCCCAGACATGGCTTCCGATTACTACCTATTCCGGTCGCTGCAGCATCATTTGGCTGATACATATTTCGAGATTTGAAGAGATACGAGATGCATTGATGACTTTATCGCTTCGAAGCCAGTGAGCTTCTATCGTCAAGGAATTCGCAAGCTATCCGAAAGATGGCAAAAGGTCGTTGATGTAAACGGGGAATATTTCGCTGATTAATATTTTTTGTTTGTTTTTAAATAAAGATTGAATTTTACAAAAAAAAAGCTCAGAACTTTTTTGTACACCTAATAATTAAATATTTTAATTTAGTATTTTACAAATATGGACAAGCTTTTATCTAAAACCAAACTAACATACAATTTGGAACTATAATATGAGCTGTAATACGCCGATTTTATTGAAACTCAGTACACATATTTATACAGCAATTAAATTATTCAATATTTATTATTAATATACTTAATGTAAAAAAATTATTATTTAATTTTGATTTAAATTTTTAATTTACAAATATTTAGGAATTAGTTTAATTTATCTAAAACCAAATTAGAGATAAATTACTATTAATAATTCAACTGAGATATAAAATTTCTAGAAATATATAAAATTAATCTATTAATAATATTATTAATACATTTATATATTTGTATTTTCATAATTTATTTAAAGATTATAATTTTAAGAATATAATTTTCTTAATATCGTCAATATTATGCTTTAAATTCTAATCTGTATTTACTCATAAGTTTGCTATAATAACTTTGAAGTAATTATAAATTATAAACAACGAAAAACATATAAATTTTAAAGTAATAAATTTTTGTAGTTCTCTTTACGCCATTTTAATTGAATTTTAATCACTTTTTACCAAACTATAAATATTTAACTCCAGTTGATTAATTGGTTGATAGATTCATAAGTGAACTAAATTTGAAATAATTTGTAGACATTAAAAGAATTTTCTAATTAATAAAATCTAATTAATAAAATCTAAATAATAAAATAATCTAATTAATAAAATTTAATTAATAAAAAGTACTTATTCTTTTAAAATTAAAGTTATTATTATCTTAACTTCAAAGGTTAAGAATATTAATATTAAGAAAAAGTATTCAATCTATAAGCTTCCACTCTAATTCTTAAAATTATTAAATTATAATAATTAAATTTAAAATTATTAAAAATAAATTTAAAAGGAAAAGTTTATCATTTGATCTTTCTTAAATTTCAAAAATTTATAATATTTTAAATATATGATTGTTATTGTCATCGTTTGTATGGGCTACGGTTGCAATTTGCTATTACGTGCCGATGGAGATTAAGCTCTTAGCGCGAAATATGAGTGTTATATAGTTTCGCGGTCATTCCGCAGTCTCTATTTTCTCTCTTCCTGCAACTTCTCCGGATATCACTGTATCTGTTCTGCAACTTTTCCGCATAGTTCTGCAATCATTTTGCAATCCTTCCGTAATTTTTCCGCATATTTCCATAATCTTTCTGCATATCATCGCAAAAATAAAAATAAAAATCAAAATAAATAAAAAAAATAAAAATAAAAAATTAAAATTTAATTAAAACTAATAAATACAAAATAAATTTTTAATGAAACATTTAAATTAGTTTATTTTAAATCGATTAATTTCATAATTTTGTTGATTTAGAATTAAATCGGAATTTAATGACAAAGGCAATTGGTCAATTCCAACGGAATTATTAGTCGGTTTGTTAATTGAGACAACTTAAAATAATAAAAGACATTACAATTTCATGTTTTTACAACAATTTGTAAAAATGATGTAAGTACATGATCGTGTTGTAAATTATAAAAAAATTCATGCGAATGAAAATTTAAAAAATGAATGAAAATGAAAATTTGAAAAATAAAAAAATAATCACATGATCCCCATTTTTAAGATATATAATATATAAATATATAAGATATATAATATATAAAATATTTATACATGTATATATAAATATATTATATGTATATATAAATATATGTATATTTTATTAAATTTAATATTAATATATATGATTTAATATGAGATCACAATTATTAATTTAAATAAAATATTTTAATATTATAAAAATTTAATTATAAATTATACATAAGAATTAAATTTTTAATGAAACATTTAAGTTAGTTTATTTTAAAATAATTTCCGTTATCGGTTAACTTAATGATTTTTTTATTCTAATGGAATTGATCAATCGCTCTTGTCGTTACATTTGTCGATAAATGCGATTAATCAATATAGTTCTAAAAAATTACTAGTAAATTACTAGTAATTTTTACTAGTAAAGTAAATCAATGAAAATTATTTTAAAATATTTATTTATAACTTTAATTTAAAATATTTATATTCATAACTATAATATCTTATGTTAAACTATATTATATAACTATTTTAATATTAATATTAATAATTAATGAAATATTTATATATATATATATATATATATATATATATATATATATATAAGAATTTTGTATATTTATAAAAATTATATTAATTTGCAATTTTTATTTTTTTTTAATGAACTTGTTAAAGTTTCATTATTTATTAGATAATATATTGTAAATAAAAAACATGTAATAATTCTAATATTTATAAAATAACGCTTCGCGTTAAAATTTATTAAATTAAACGAAAATAATAAAGAAATTAAATAATAAATTCTGCATTGTTCTTTTACTTATGCGTGTATTCTTTCATTGTTTATTTAGAAATCAATTCGAAAATTGTAAAAACATGAAATTATGATTTGTTTTTTAGAAAGGATTATTGTTATGTTTTATGTTAAAAACAATATTTTTTTTTTAAATATTCAGTTCTTATTTATGTTGCTGGAATACAAAATTTATGTTACTGATAAGATTAGTGTGATTCAAATACTTTTTAATGGAAAAAAAGTTTTTCAATTATGACACAAATTATATTTTCTTAAAAAAATAAAAATAAAATTCAAGATTCATATCTTTGCATCCGAGTACTTTTTATTTTTATAGTTGTACGTACAAGATTTATTATCATGTTATAGTCATGTGGCAAAAAATGGAAATATATATATTATTTATAAAATACTTAACGCAACAAAATAAATAATATCACAACAAACTTACTTTTTATAAAAAAGTAAAAAAGTTGCCAAGTGTACGCGCAGTTTGTATGTGAAAGGTTATTATATAAAAATGTTACTTTTTAAGGGAAAAAAAGTTTTTCAATTATTGACACAAATTATATCTACTTAAAAAAATAAAAATAAAACTCAAGATTCATATTTTTGCACCCAAGAACTTATTTTATTTAAATTTACAAAATTACGCAATCTTGTCTAATGTTCGAATAGTATATAATACTCAATTCTAATATTTGTATAAAAGATTCGACATCAAAGAAGTGATATTAAGTTATAGTTACATTATCTTGTTCAACATACAATTGCTTTTAAAATATAAAACTCGTGATAATCAATTAAAAGAATATCAATTAAAAACTTTTCCTTTCAACCCAAGTAATAACAGCTATTTTATTTTATTCTCTTTAAAAGTTATCAATTACTGGCGCCAGTTATATCTTCTTAAAAAAATAAACCATAATAAAAATAAAACTCAAGTATATATCTTTACATTTAAAAATATTTCTATTTCAATCCAAATATTACAAAATTACGTCATCTTATGTCATCTGATATTTAATGAATAATATATCTTAGTCACTTCTAATAACATGTATCATTTGTATAAAAGATTTGATATAAAAAAAGTGGCGCCAAGTTATAGTTACATTATCTGGAAAGTTCAATCTTTTTAATAAAATTCGACACATATCTTTCCAAAAATTTTTCTGTTTTAATTCAATATTATATTACAAAATTACGTAATCTTATGTATAATGTTCAACTTGAATAATTTGATGATAAGAAAAAAAAGCGACGTACAAAAACTTGGCGTACTTGGGTCGCATTAAAACTACTTTTAATAATCACATTGAACTATGACAGACAAATAGAAAATAATTTAAACTAAAATTTAATATATTTTAAGATTTTTTACTTATATTCTTAAAACTTCTTTCATTTTCAATATTAACTAAATAAAATTACTGAAATATAATTAATTATTAATTAATGAAACATTTTTTACATAAATAATGCAAGAAACTTAAGAGTTTATTAGGCTATTTTTATTTTATTAGACTATTATCTATAGTGAACACATGTTTTAGTATTTATTAATAAATTTTTTATATTTTATATTTAAATTTTTAATATTTATTAATAAATATTTATTAAACTTTTTTAATATTATATGTTTATATATAATGTTAAAGAAAATTATATAAATAGAAATTATATAAAAAATTTCATTTATAAATATTTTTAAAAGTAATATTTACATTATTAATATAAAAAGTGAACAGTAAGAATGCAATATAATACATAACTGTGTATGTACATGTTTTAATGCGACCCGGGCCAAATTTTTGTATGTCGTTTTTTTTTCTTATCATCAAATTATTCAAGTTGAACATTATACATAAGATTACATAATTTTGTAATATAATATTGAATTAAAGCAATATGTATCGCATGGGTTTTATTTTTTTATAAACAGTTTTTATAAACATATTGAACTTTTAAGATGATATGACTATAACTTGGCGCCATTTTTTGATATCAAATCTTTTATACAAATATGATACTTATTATTAGAGTTGTGTATTACATTATATATTATTTGAACATTACAAGATTACGTAATTTTGTAATATAATATTGAATTAAAACAGAAAAATTTTTGGAAAGATATGATAATTTTATTAAAGATTGAACTTTCCAGATAATGTAATTATAACTTGGCGCCACTTTTTTTATATATCAAATCTTTTATACAAATGATACATGTTATTAGAAATGACTAAGATATATTATATATTATCATTAAACATCAGACATAAAATGACGTAATTTTGTAATATTTGGATTGAAATAGAAATACTTCTAAATGTAAAGATATATACTTGAGTTTTATTTTTATTATGTTTTATTTTTTTAAGAAGATATAACTGGCGCCAGTAATTGATAACGTTTAAAGAGAATAAAATAAAATAGCTGTTATTACTTGGGTTGAAAGCCAAAGCTTTTAATTGATACTTATCACAGGTTTTATATTTTAAAAGCAATTGTATATTGAACAAGATAATGTAACTATAATTTAGTACCACTTCTTTGATATCGAATCTTTTATACAAATATTAGAATTGAGTATTATATACTATTCGAATATAAGATATTTGCGTCATATCAGTAATTGAAAAACTTTTTTTCCCTTAAAAAGTAACATTTTTATGTAATAACCTTTCACATACGAGGGTAGTCTGAAAAGTTTTGAGCCTAACATAGAAACAAGTATTTTTTCGGTCAAATATAGTTTTATTTTTCAACATAATTTCCTTTTAAGTCGATACACTTTTCCCATCCGATACTCTAACCTCTTTAACCCCTCCAAATAGTAGTTGGCGTCTTGCTCCGCAAAATAGGCGTTTACGTATGCGATGACCTCGTTCGATGAAAATCTCTGTCCTCCAAGCGAAATTTTAAACTTAGGAAACAGGAAAAAGTCGCTGGGGGCCAGATCTGGTGAATACGGTGGATGGTCAACTAATTCGAAGTGCAGTTCGTGAATTTTGATCATGGTGACCGCTGAAGTGTGAGCAGGTGCATTATTCTTGATGGAACAGCACTTTCTTCTTCTTCAAATGCGGCCGTTTTTTTGCAATTTCTGCCTTCAGCTTATCAAGTAATGATGCGTAATACGCTCCCATTATTATTTTACCTTTTTCAAGATAGTCGATACACACAATTCCGTGACTATCCCAAAAAACAGTCGCCATTACTTTCCTAGCTGATGGAACCGTCTTCACCTTTTTCGAAGCAGGTTCACCCTTTGCAGTTCACTATTTTGACTGTTCTTTTGTCTCTGGAGTGTAGTGGTAGATCCAAGTTTCATCTACAGTTATGAATCGACGCAAAAAATCTGACTCGTTTCGCTTGAACCGCTCCAACAGGGCCTTGGAAATGTTCATTCGAATTCATTTTTGGTCCAAAATGAGCAAGCGCGGCACCCAACGCGCGGATAGCTTGCGCATATCCAATTCTTCAGTCAATATATGACAAACGCGTTCTTTCGATATGCTTATAGCCTCTGCTATCTCTCTAACCTTGATTCAATGGTCGTCCAGTACCATTTGGTGAACATTTTCGATGTTGTCAGCGGTGGTCGCAGTTTTTGGCCGTCCCGAACGCTCATCATCAGCCAAGCTGATACGACCACGTTTAAATTCAGCTGCCCATCTTTTTACGGTAGCAAATGATGGGGCAGAGTCCCCATAAACAGCGTCCAACTCGATTTTAATTTGCGCAGGCGTATTGCCTTTCAAATGTAAGAATTTAATTACAGCACGATATTCAATTTTTTCCATTTTTACAAAAACACTGACATCGATTGATACAAACGACTGTCAAACAACTGAGCGTCCAAAATGACTGAAATTTTCACAAAAATCTTTCAAAGCATATACTATTATAGTACTAGAATGATTTTGACGAATAACATCATCTTCATGTTAAGGCTCAAAACTTTTCAGACTATCCTCGTACAAATTGCGCGTACATTTGGCGACTTTTTTACTTTTTATATCTTATCATAATATTACCGTAATATTGTTGAAAGATTGCGGTGAGATTTATCGCAATATTTCGAACATATTACAGTGCGATATACCACGCTGTAATATTCCCAAAATATTGCGATAATATTGCATTGTGATTTATCTCACTGTATATATCCGAATATGTCCGAAATATTGCAGCATTATTACATCGCGATAAATTTAACTGTAATAGACTGCTGAAATTCATTTATTAATCCGTATAGAAAATTTTACATTTAAGAAAATTTTTCATTTAAAGAAATTCCAATTGTATATGTAATAATAGACAAAGAATTTATCATTTTATTAATCAATATAGTGCAAAATATCGATTTGAGAAATGCATTTTATTATATCCAATCATCAAGGATCAGGAATGTTTTTAAAATCTTTTTAAATAATTGTTGATAATGAAAAAAATTTATGAAAAGGTTTTTTTCTTATATATATATATATATATATATATAAATAAGAATATTCTACACACGTGAAAGAAAGTTCCACAGAGAATATGTAGATATGTATTTATTTTGTAATAAATTTGCATGTAAAAAGATTTTTTAGTTTACACATAAATTAGAACACATAGGTTAGAAAAAAGTGCACGGAATGTTTCGTTCATGCGGTTTAATTTTAGTTATAGTTATAGTTAATTATTATATTCTGAATCGTCAATATCGTAATAATAATATATATATTAAAAATAAATAATAAATAAATAATATATATATATATATATATTAATAATATATATTAAAAATAACGCCAAGTTCACGCGCCCGTTTTCTTATTTATGTAAAAGAAAGAATTTTATACAAAAATTTCCATCTACAAAAGTCTTTTTAATAAATTTCATATTGGTACAAAGATGTGATATGAAGAACTGGCGCCAACTTCTAATTTAATAAAATAAAAAGAGCTTTACATTGAAATACATTTTATTTTGTAGTTTATTTTTATTTGAAAAATCGTTTCATTATTTCTACAAAAAACATGATATCAAAAATTGGCACAAACTTTTAATTATATAAAGTAGACAAGAAACTTTGCAAAGATGAAAAAAGATGTTATCGATCTAAAATTAATGTCAATTTGTAGTTGCTAAAAAAATTTTATTGAATTATTGTACTTGTGTTTATATAAAAATAAAATATAAAAGAAAATCTGATGTATAAGAAAAAAAACGACGTACAAAAACTTGTAACAAATATATAATTAATTATTAATAAATTAAAGTTCTTCATATTATATCTTTTGTACCAATATGAAATTCATTATTAAAAAGACTTATTAAAGACTTATTAAAAGACTTTTGTAGATTTTGGAAATTTGGAAATTTTTGTATAAAATTCTTTCTTTTACATAAATAAGAAAACAGGCACGTGAACTTGGCGTTATTTTTTACCTTTTTTAAAAGGTAATTTTACTAGGATATCACTCATTTTTTTAGTAACAAGTAGTATTTATTATTTAGCATATTTGAAACATTTTTTTACTTTATATATATTAGAAAAAACAATCAGTATTCAGTTATTTTTTAATAATCTTTTTAAAAATATATATATACACATTTTTTGCTCCTCTAGGCCATTTTTTTCTTGTTAATTTGCGCATCATTAATGTCTATTCATCCATTAGACGTTTCATCTCTACATATACTTGTATAATGACCATCTTCAATAGATGATTCATGATAAAAAATGGCATTATCTTATAAAATTATCCCCCTGATATTGTAGTTGTTGGTACTGCACGCAAATTAAATTGATCTATTTTTATTAATTTACTATTTTGTTCTGAAAATAATTGTAAATAAATGATAAGTATTTCTCGTGTTAATGTTAATTCTTTTTTAAATTTTGTATCTTTCCCTGTACAATTTTTACATAGATCATGAGAGTGGTACCACCTCGAAAAAGTAATATTTAATAAATCATTAAGATCGTAACTGTCTTTCTTTAAATTAGTAATGGGAATTGAAATAAGAATATTATCATTAGTAATAACAATTATATTATCACAAGTTTTGCACCGTATAGTGGAACGTATTTGATGCTTAATTAGATTTTTTATATAATCATATTTTTCACAGATAGCTATGAGAAATTCAGATGTGCGGAATTGAGACGCCGTTCGCTGGAACAACCTTCGACTGAGGATGGGTAATAGAATGACGAGAATTCTTGAGACAAATTACATTAATTTAGTAAGTCAGTTGTTGCCAGTGAAATATACAGAATATAAAGTCTGACGGTGGCGTACATGTTGATAAAATAGAATAGATGTTCGCTAGGCAGATTGCACGCACAGGGTTGAATAGTTCGCACGAATTGTGCGGTCACGTGATTGGAGAATGTCCGCAGCATGATAAGAGAATGATCGTAAGCTCTTTCTTGATCGAACTTAGCGAATGACGACGTGCTACTTCGTCAAGCGAAAATACGCGCACTGAGAATTCGCTCTTTGAGAATGCTCGCAGTAAATATTCTTGTCGAGTTCGAGGCACTAGAATCTCGATGTGACGAAAGAGAATGTGAACTAGAGATTCGCTACGATTCTAAATGCTTCGCCGAAAAGTCTCTCGCAACGATTTACGTAACGTTATTACGAGACGAGTGATATGACAAGTTTAACTTACGATACGAGCTGAACTTATGAGTACGATAAGAGCGACAGAGAACGACAAGAACACTCATTTGACGACATGGGCACGGTATACTTTCCAGTAGCAAGGATTATGATCGATTCTCAGAGAATTTTGGATAACGAGGGTTTTTCAAGAAACTTGCGAGATCATCCAACCAATTTCGTCCCATCGGCGATTGACACGACGAATTATGTGATTTTCGGCCAATCGATAACACACACACATACGTTTCGTCCATTGCGAAACAATGCCGCCTTGAAGGGTGGGTGATAAGCATAATTACTTCCGCGTGATAGATATCGATGGGCTATCTGGCGCCATTGATCGGATGATTTAGGGCAATCGATCGCCGCGGATCGTCACGTGCACTTGTCGTGTTCTGCGTTTCGCTTTCAGGCGCGATTTACTTCTAGCAATTTCGAACAAGATGCATCTTGTTTTATACAGTTAGAAAAATTACCTCGTAAATCTTGTCGTACTGTAAATGTATTCAAATCAGATATTCCGTTTTTATATTGATTCATTAATATATCTAAAACATTTAATTTATCACACTCAAAAATTTGTTTTCTAATAACATTTAAATGCAAAAAACATTGCAAAATTGCATTTGCGTAAAATGAAACTTTATTCTTATTTTGGAACCCATGTATTACTCAAACAGTATTTTTGTGAACCGTTTTATGTGATTCTTGAACAGAAGAAATAACTTTTCGTAATGTCCATAAAGTATTTTTTATTTTAGTATATTTTTGTTTTGAAATTTCTTCTTCTTATTCTTCTTATTTATACGTTTATTTTAATTGATTATATTCAATAATTGCATCTTCACTAGCTTTTATAGATGAGGGATCGTAATTAATTAAAACCTTCTCTAGATATTACTCGTGACAAAGCAATATAAACTTGTCTTGCATTAAATACAGGATTATCAATGTCCATAATAGCATTTTGTAAACTTAATCCTTGGCTTTTATGAATAGTGATTCCATAACTTAATGATAATGGAAATTTCTGATACGTAAGCTCTATCCATCATTTGAAATTTAACGTAAGCTCTATCCATCACTTGAAATTTAACGCTGACTCTTTCAATCAAGTATTCTGAACCTGTAGGTAATAAAAGTTTGATCTTTTCTACATATTCAGTATTTATATCTTGAACAATTGACATTACTATTACTCGCGATTGTACCATTTACCAGTTCCAAACTAGCATCAATATTACGTCTTATTATTACTTTTGCTCCAATCTTAATAATAATTTGTTTCGAAAGTCCAGCTAGTTCTAGTATCATCTTCATCACTTTTCGATAATACTTTCAATACTTTCTTTTTTATGTATGGAATACAATTTATCGTATCTTCAGCAATTAATATTATTTCTTTTGAATTAATATGATTCAACATTGCAGTGTTTAAAATATCACACATATGACAAGTAGGAAGTAAACACACAATGTCAACTGGTAAATTAATAATAAAATTACATATTTCATCCAATCTTGAATTAAAAGAAATATTCGTAAAGGATATTTTTCTATTTTGAAGAATCTCGTGATTTGAATTTGTCAATAAATCAATACGAATACGTGATAACAATTCATGATAAGCCATATCTCCTTGCTGTCGCATATTAATTGTCAATTCATCATATTCAAATAATGTAGTCTACAAATTAATGGTTCCTAAAGTGTCAATATATTTATCAATTTTTTTCTTTCAATAAATGACAACAAAAACAAAATCTTCGTGTACAGGAGGTAATTGAAGAAGATCTCCAAATAAAAGAATATGTTTTCTACCAAACCAGCCATCATTACATTCAGTAGTGTCATATATTTCGGATAATTGAAGATGTATATACATTAAAATTAAATTAGATATCATTGATATTTCATCTATTATAAAAAGTATAACATCATTTAAATTCGCTCATAGAACTTTTAATATATGATCAGATAATTGTTTATATTTAGGAATATGACCATGTTCAATAAATAATTGGAACAATCTGTGAATTGTCAAACCGTCTATATTAAATGCTGCAATATCTGTAGGTGCTGCTACAGCAGTTTCTTTATTAAGATTTTGTTTTATCCAACATTTAATAGTTTTAATTAGAAAACTTTTTCCAGTACCATCTTCACCGCTAACATATAATCGTAATACTGATTTATTTAATTTAATAGTGCTAATAACTCTATCAAATACTCTCTTTTGATCCATATTTAATTTTATTATCATTTCAGAAACATCCTATTCTTTAATTTTAGCTCCAAGATCTTTAAAGTTTTTTAAAGTTCTGCATAGCTTCACCCGCTTATATATTTTGCACACCTATTGCATTTTCTGGATCATCTTGAGATGTATCTTGTTGTTTTTGCAATTCATTATCTAGATATTTCTGAACTAACTGTTTTGCAATTTCAAATGCCGTTAACATATAACATAACATATAATTACAACATACAACATATAACATATTATTTATGTTGTTTTATGTTATGTTTGTAATTGTAATTATTATTACATTAAACATAAATTAATTAAACATAAATAACATAAAACATAAATTAATAATTTGTTAATAATTGTTAATAAATGTTAATAATTTGTTGTAAAAATCTAATACATGTGTTGTCAATAATCTAATAATATAATAAAAATCTAATAATTTAATTTGTTGTAAAAATCTAATTCTATTTCTATTTCTATTTCTTATTCTATTTCTTCAATGTATTATATATTATTACAATATTACTTACTATTATATGTGACACACGTTATATCTTCTTTTTTATTAATCAATACATACAACTTCACACGAAGGACATCTATCAAAGACATATCAAATAAAAAAAATGAGCGCTGCAAGAGCTGTCATATAGAGACGTTCATTAGCGCCTCTTGCAACAGAAAAAGGAAAGTTACGACGACGATCAGGACGTTTCTTAAATTTACCAATTTGAACTTTGCGTCACAATTGCGTCGCGATATCTTAGTTTGTAGAACACGGAGAAAAAAAATAAAAACACTTTTCTTATATAATTTGATACTCAGCTGTCGATTAAGCGTTATTAAAACTTAATCAATGCAATCATTGTTGAGATATGAAAATGTAGACCGAGTTCATCCCGGGGTCTCGCGTAAATAGAGCCACGGGCGTCTCGCCGCCGTTCTATACGAACTTCGCTGCGCGTGAACTTGGCATCGAGACATCACCCGTGTCTTTTGATCAATAATTTATAATTTATAATTTTTTCAGTGGCGTTGCTAATTTTTCAGTGTACGAATAAAAATTTGTTATACTGATTCGCGAGGAGTCAAGCTTGAGCAGAATATATATATATAGTTATATGAATATTATATATATATATATATATATATAATATTTATATAATAAGGTGCAAGCTTCCGCAAGCACACGAAGTAAACTTTTCATACTTTTTCTTCTATTGTGTGATCTTATATAGTCTCTACAGTGTCCAATCATAAAAATCAAAACTACTTGAGTAATATGTGGGTAGGCGTCAAAACAAACCCTCACCACTTTCTCACTGGCACCAGGGGCGTGGCCTCCCGCTGTCAAAAAACTGTCAGTCACGTGGAAATAGAGCGTTCTGATTGGCTGAAAAGCTGCCCGGCGTGTGATTGGCTCTGCCCATAGTGCCCCATGTATGTGATTGGTTGTCGAAATGCTAGACGAAAAAAAAGGGAAGAGGGAGAAAGTGTTTGGGACCATTCGGGGTCCGAAAACAAAATGACGTCCGCGAAAAAAAAGATGGCGGGTGTGTGAAGGGAATATACTTGACGAGAATGAAATGCGATTTTTATGACACGATGGATGGAGCGAGGAGAAGAAAATTAATTTTTTGTGGGTTTTCATTACATGTATATGGACTATGATGAATTACGTTTTCTTAGGACGGAAGATTTCTCGGCGCCTCATAGCTAACAAATTTAAATAAATTTCTTGAGTTGTTTGACATTTTTTGTATGGAGGAAATGAATAAACGTTTTGCAGACGAGAATTTTTCGGAGTATAATAACCGTTAGAGTTATTTACAGAATCGTATGGTATTTGGGGGAGGAAAACAGGAACGGACAGGTTCACACTAGAAGTTTCTGACGACGATGACGAATTTAGAGTTATACGAGGCTTTTATCTTATGACAAACACGCGCGCTGAAAAAATTTTTTTTCGACGCGATGATAACTTTGCAGGAATACTGAAGAGAGAGAGAGAGAGACGTGTGAATCAGGAAAACATAGAGATACTAGGAGACAATAGGAAAACACGTTCGTGCAGGTCCACGTAAATGGCTTTCAAAAAAGGAAAGGATGAGTTGTGAAAAATTTAGGATAAAGAGAAAGATAAAGAAGCGACGTAAATTTGAATTTATGTTATCAAGTATAAGTTATTTTTTAATTTATTATACATTTTTCATATATATATATATATATATATATATATATATATATCGAATCGCGACATGCAGCTGGACACGAGGAGGAGGATGTGAGTGGACACATTCAAAATCTCCTCTCGCATCCCATAATGATAAGCACCGCACTATTATTTCTATATATAAGTAATTCGAATAACAAACTCTTTAGCTAATTTTTAATAATAAATTGTAGAAGGAAATGTTCGTCAAAGGGTTACTGCGTTGGTGTATCCTCTCACGCAAATTCGGAGGTGATGCGCAGAGGAAGAGCCAGAAGCAGGAGCCAGCGCGTAAGTAATATCATTAAAAAACTAGACAGGAGAGGATTACAATATACATCCTTCGAAAGTATTACAATATACATATATACATGTATTCTTTCGAGGATTTTTAATATTAAAAATGTAATTTTTTACAATTTTCTAAGATTAAAATATTAAATGCTTTTAGGAAGGGCATGTGTTGAATTAACGCAGAAGGTGGAGACGTCTCCAGAAATTATTCAGCTCTCATCTGGTAGGTTTACATTTTCAAATAAATAATCTCTAAAACAAATAGTAAAAGATAAAAAATCTTAATACAACTTTGTTTTTCAGATACGGAAGTAAGTACTCCCGACCCACGTATGTTTTTGGTTGGTAAGTTGATAGAGAGAAAAAAATATTAATTAAAAGACGTAATAATTATATTAATTAAAGGCATAATATTAATATTGTGAATAAAAATTTATGATATACTTTTTTCCTAGAATACGATCATATGTATTCTCCCGTAATCCCGGAAGAGGAAGGGGATGAAGAACGAGAAGAAGAGCAGAAAGAGGAAGAAGAGGGGGAGGAAGAGAAAGAGGAGGAGGAGAAGAAAGAGGAGGAAGAACGCGAGAAAGAACGAGAAGCCGAAGAGGAAATTAGAGAAACACCTCCTGCTGATATCTTTTTTCTTAATTTCTCGATTTATTCGTATTTAATTTTAAATTGTCAAATTTTTTTAATAGGAATTCCTTTCAGCTCTATTCTTCATGTAAGAAGGAGACGGCAACGTTAAAAGACGGGTTAGCTCGGCGAAAAATATCATGTATGCACGTTTATTAAATTAAATACAGATATAATACTCGAAACATTATCGAAGTATTTTCTATAAAGTAAAATTCTAATTTTTGTGCAGAAGCGAACATCGAAGAACGCAGCGTGAAGGAGGCCGAATACTACTTCCTACTCAGGAGAATTTGGAAGAGGAAGAGAAGAAGGAGCAGGAGCAAGAGCAGGAAACAACTGACAAAGAAAGGGAGGAAGAGATGAGGAAGGAACAAGTGGAAGAGAAAACAGAGGAAGAGGAAGAGGAAAGGGAACAAGCACGAAGTAGAAATTTTAACCATTTATTATTAATCGGGGAAAATTCGTGCCGGTTTAGAAATTTTGAGATATTAGGAAGGGAGGCGATATTCCGTTTGCGTCCACTACCCGAGGGAGTTGAACTTTATAATTGGCTTGAAAACGCATTCGCTGAAATTCATGCCTATGCGTTGCATACCTCCGAACCGCATGATTACGTGGGATTTTCATTCGATTTGGAGGACGCACGGTCTGGTGGGATTATTGTTTCAACCGGCATGCGACTTAACTCATGAGGACATTTGGTGTCTTGTGAGTTTAGTAGCGCAAAGCGTCGGTGGTCTCGATATTGCACAGAATTTTAACGTACGCGTTTTCAATGTTACGGCACTCAAAGGTCGCGGGTGCGTTTCGAATAAACTTACACGGGAAGACGTTGCAAAACGTTCGATCTTAACAATCTCCAATTCAGATAATTTGTGTTTTCCTCGCTCTCTCGTAATCGCCCAAATTTATCATGAACGCGGAACGTTGCGAGCGGGGAAACTTCACGAGCGATGGAATACGGTAAAACATCAGAATTCCTCGTTATAATGCGATCTCGCGCTGGAAGAATTTAACGAGGAGGGTTAGCATCACCATGGTTAGGGTCACCATTTCACCGGAGGGTTGCGGGATTCGGGAAATAGAATGTTTCCAACGCTTTCTCGCCGCATGCGATTGTTGTTTGTAATTTTACCACTTTCGGACGCGGCGAGAGATCTTTATTTCGATGGAACCGCGGTACTCGTCTCTCTAGAACGCGAGCCCTTATAGCGATTAAATATTATATATTACGAACGTCAACATCATTATAACCCTATTTTAAATTCAAAAGCGGCCGCGGGAAGTAGAGGAGGTTATTGCATATCGGATAATGCAATATCGGATATCGCGAGGAAAGGGGTTATCACTGCTCAAATAAATGTTCTCCATGTAACAACATGCCACCGTGTGATCAGCGCGAAATCGTAACTTGTTAGGTGTGAGACTTGTAAACGTTCGTTTTTTGAAAACGCATGCTTCATCTAGCATCATCTCGCGACAAAATCGTATGACGAAAAAACTCCGGCGAGTGTCTGTAATACCATTCAATTTTGTAAAGGTTACAGACGGGTTATAAAAGCAAAAAAACACAAATGTGGCGGTTCTTTTTATAAAATTTGCAGTTCGCAAAAACCGCTAAATTATCTTTGCTAAATCATCTTTGCAATCTCTCTCTCGTGAAGACAGATCCTCCGCTGTTGAGTCCGACGGAGATTCTTCTGTAATTACAAGAGAGAGCGAGCAAAATAACGCGAATGAGTGGGAATGCGAAAAGGGATGAACGGCATTCATGTTTTATGATTTTGAGATGCATCAAGATCAATCGCTTGAGAGAATCGATATAAAAATTCACGTCCCGACTCTCTGCGTCGCACAACAGATTTGCGATTCGTGCGCGAGGATAGATAATTTGTCGGTGCGTTGCGACTGGTGTGGAATACGCGAATTTATTTTTCAGGAGGATCCTGTAAAACAATTTGTCGAATTTGTAACACGCCCTACGAAACATTTTACTCGGATCATTTGTATAGCGCATAACGCGAAATTGTTCGACACACAGTTTATCCTGCGGTACATTGTTGAAAATTACTCCGGATTAAAACCTCGTATAATTTTGAACGGTACAAAAATTATGGTTTTATCAGTAAATCGTACGAAATTTATCGATAGTATTAATTATATGCTGATGCGTTTGTCAGAATTACCGAAGGCCTTCGAGTTACCGGATACTTGTGACAAAGGTGTCTTTCCTCACTTATTTAATACTGTTGGTAATCAAACATATGTCGGGCCGCTATCGGATGTTCGTTATTACTAGCTCAAAACAATGCAAACAGAGGAACGCGAACGTTTTTTTGCGTGGGACGCAAAAATGACAGAAAAAAAATACCGTATTTGATTTTCAACGCGAAATACTCGAATATTATCACACTGATGTTGATATCCTTCGACGAGCATGCATGGCTTTCAGAAAAATATTCTTAGAGCGGGGAAACGTGTGTCCATTCGAGGAATGCAACTACCGCTTCAACATGCATGAGAGTTTTTCGGAAAAACTTTTTGCGCGAAGGAAAAATAGGAATCATTCTATCGGGTGGATACAGATTTAAAGATAACCAGTCGCGCAAAGCCGTGCAATGGCTAATTTTGAAGGAACGCGAGATCGGTCATCGAATAATTCACGTAGGACGCGGATGCGAGTATCGATTAGCGGAAGGCATGCTTGTCGATGGGTATTACAAATGCGAGAATGGGGGTGAGACACAACGTCATGTCTTACAATTTCACGGATGCTTTTTTTCATGGATGCCCATCTTGTTATCCAATAAATCGCGATAAAACGCTCGGGAATTTTAAAGATACGATTGACACGCGTTATGAACGAACGGTTGCAACGTCTTGGCGATTACGTCAGCAGGGATATATCCTAACGGAAAAATGGGAGTGCGTTTTTGACGAAGAAATGCGCGAGAATCGAGAGATACGAGAATTTCTTGAAAATCACCTTATGGTACAAATCCTCACATTTTTTGGCGGACGCACCGGCAATATCGTGACTCGATACGAGGTTTCAGGTACCGAGAAGATATGCTATGTAGACGTATGTTCTCTGTATCCGTACGTACTCAAGACTGGAGTTTTTCCAATCGGTCCATATATTTATGTAAGCGAGGAATGCAATAGTTTAATTGGAATTGCGCCAAATTTTAATTTCAATTCAGTCGAGGGTCTCGTATGTTGTCGAGTACTCCTACCACGTGATCTTTTCCATCCGGTACTGCCGTACCGCGTACGCGGTAAATTATTATTCGCTCTTTGTCGTACATGCTGTGAAACATTTTCTCGCGATGCGTGCACTCACGACAATCCTGCGGAGCGTGAGTTCGAGGGCACATGGATGTCCTGTGAATTACGCAAAGCAATCGAAAAAGGATATCTATCTCGTGACACGGATAGATGAGATTTGGCAATACAAATCCCCGCGATATAATCCCGAAACGCAACAGAGTGGATTGTTTGCCGGGTATATCAACACCTTTTTACAACTAAAGCAAGAAGCGAGTGGGTGGCTGAGCGAGTGCGAGAACGACGATGTTGCTAAAGAACGTTACCTGAGGGAGTACGAAGCAATCGAAGGTATCATTCTTGATAAAAACATCGTACGTAATTCCGGCTCCGTCGCCAAACTCTATCTCAATTCGTTTTGGGGAAAATTCGGCCAGCGAAGTAACTTGACGAATACGGAAATAATAAGAACTCCTCAACGTTTCGCCGAATTGTTGTCAAGCCCGGAACACGAGATAATCAGCATATTGCTCGTCAACGATGATGCAATATATGTTTCATGGCGATTAAAGAGCGAAGCGGTGGTACCTTTATCAATAACTAATGTGGTGATAGCGGCGTACACGATGGCACAAGCGTTTAAAATTATACGAATATTTGGAAAAATTAGACCGGCGCGTATTATATTAGGTGTATAAAAAAGTTTGAGCTCTTTTTTGTAAAATTCAATCTTTATTCAAAAACAAACAAAAAAATATTAATCAGCGAAATATTCCCCGTTTGCATCAACGACCTTTCGGGTAGCTTGCGAATTCCTTGACGATAGAAGCTCACCAGCTTTGAAGTATAAAGTCATCAATGCATTTTCGTATCTCTTCAAATCTCACGAAATGTGTATCAGCCAAATAATGCTGCAGCGACCGGAATATGTAGTAATCGGAAGGCGCCATGTCTGGGCTATACGCCGCGTACGGGAGAAGTTCCCAGCCTAATGCAAAGATATGGTCCTGAGTCGCTTTCGCAACATGTGGTCGAGCATTGTCATGAAGCAAGATCACTTTACGACGTCCTTGACCAGTAAATGGCCTCTTTTCTTTTAATGCATCGCTCAAATTGGTCAATTGTTGTTGGTAGCGATCTGCCGTGATTGTTTCACCCGGTTGTAATAATTCGTAATACAACACACCTTTCCAATCCCACCAGATACAGAGCAAAATCTTCTTGGCGTGGATTTTGGGCTTTGGCGTCGATGTCGAAGGTTGACCAGGGTCAACTCATGATTTTCTACGTTTAGGGTTGTCATAAAGAATTCACTTTTCATCGCCTGTAATGATTTTGTGCAGAAAATCTTTTTTCCGGAACTTTGAAAGCAAAGTGAGTGCAGTATCACGCCGAGGATTTTTGTTGTCTTCGGACAATTCATGCGGAACCCATCTGCCTTCCTTCTGAACCTTTCCCATCGTATGTAAACGTACGGAAATGGTTTGCTGCGTAACGCCAAGCTGTTCTGCAAGCTGTTCTCCTTTTCAGTTTGCGCAGAGTTTATATCCAGCAGTGCTTGCAATTCGTCCGTTTTAATCTTTTGAGGGCATCCAGCACGCGATTCATCTTCAACGCTGAAATCTCCTTGGCGAAATTTTTGATACCATCTTTTACATAGTAGTATGACTTACAGCATTCTTTCCATATGCAGCACAAATCAGTGGCTTTAGCAGCATTTTTCTTCAGATGAAACGCGAAGTGGGTGGAAAATCGAATATGCTCTTTTGTTATTGCCATCGTGAACACTACTGATTTTTGAGGTTATGTGCATCAAACGCCAAACCGTATGGCATTTTAGAAGGCCAAATGTCAACGCTTTAAAACCGCAAAAGGGCGGGAAGATATATAAAATTTAAATTGTTATTTCGGTTGTATGAAATCTAAAACTCAGAACTTTTTTGTACATCTAATATTATGATATAAATAAATTCTTGTATACACGAGCAGCAGTGATCCCAACGAGTACGAACCACGTACAGATAATTTTTTGGGTGATATGACTGACGAACTCGAGTGACAGAATGTGACAGCTTCATCGAGGCATTTGTATCTGGCGGACCGAAATTTTACGCGTACGTGGTACGTACATCGGACAGACGCAAATATGAAATATGTAAGATAAAGGGAATTAAATTAAATTTTGAAAACTCGCGGCTGCTTAATTTTAACAGTATTTATAATTTATTATTAAATAGGGAAAGAGAGGAGAGAGAAGAGATAAATCTGCGATTTAAAGCAATTCGTCGCACCGCGTTTCACGAGGCCGAAACGAAGTAAAAACATGTATTCCAGTTTTATTAAAACGTAGATTTATCGACAATTGCCTTTTTTATCCGTATGATTTTACGTGATATAATATTTACTTAAAATTAAGTTAGGTTAAGGCTCGGATTTTCCCCGTCCTCGTGCGAATGTAAATATGTATACCGAATAAATATGTTTGTAAAAATTAAATTTATTTTATTTTAGTTATTAAATTTAAGAGAAAAATGCAATTCGAAAAATATTTATTATTCGAAATTTCGATTAGAAAACGTTTTGTAAAATTAAAAATGTGAATTTGTGTTTATTTTTAGTTATTAAGAGAAAATGTAAAAATGTTTATTTTTCTAATTGTAAGAAAAAGTGTAATAAATCTTTTGTAAAATTAAATTTTTTAAACTCCCAATTTTTCCCCACATTACTATAACACATACTTTTTTTTAAAATTAATTTTTTATACAGAAAAAACTTTGAATTTTCGATGGAGAATAAAATACTTTGTAAAAGAAAAAAGTATAAATTTTTACGTCCGCAAGTAAGTATTCAATCACTTTTTCTGCGAGCAAGTTTCTTCGGCTTGAATTAGCATTCGAGGAGCACCGCGTGCAAGCTCGTTAGCGTCGATGCTCTCGCGGTGAACGCTCGCACAAGTGTACGAGCGAAGCTTGTCGCGGTCAAGTGTGAGCTCGTTACGCGAAGATGCTGGCAAGAGCACATCCCCGCCGCGGAGGGGCCCTTCCGCGAGTAAGTTAATCTCAAAAATCTCAAAAATCTCTGAGAAAAAAATCAAGAATCTCAAATGTCCCATCCCATTGTTTATTAAACGAAGTACGACGCGTTCATTTCGCGAAATGAATGTGCGCTGGAAACATCCATGGACGTCGATCGTGTGCGGACCGACGAGATGTGGGAAAACAATTTTTGTAAAGAGATTTCTTCGTCATTTATTCGTTATGTCAGATGTCTTTGAGAGAATTTTGTTTTATTACACCGAGTGGCAGGATGCTTATCAGCAGCTTCAATACGAAACTCGAGATTCCGCAATCGAATTTCACGAGGGATTACCACCGGAAGATTATTCTGACGATCCATCCCGTGCGAAATTGATAATAATTGACGATCTTATGAAGGAATCGTTCTCGAGCGAAATCTGTTTACCAAGAGAAGTCATAAGAATCTCAGCGTAATTCTCATCACGTAAAATCTCCTTCATCAGGGACGTGGACAACGCGATATATCTCTCAACGCGAATTACTTTGTGGTTTTCAAAAATCCACGAGATCGCGCGCAAATTCATCGCTTGTCAAGTCTATCCGAACGATCCAAAGTTTCTCGAGAAAGCGTATCACGACGCCACATCTCAATCTCTCGGATATTTATTGCTCGATCTGAAACAATCGACTCCCGACGAGTATCGTTTTCGTACGTGCATATTTATCGATGATACGACGAACTACGTTTACGTACCGCACAGATTCTTTTCCGGAAGTTTCATGTAAAAGTATCGTACTCGCATTCTCTCGCGACAGTCGCGCAACTTCCTCGCGATGAAGAAGAGAACATCTTCAGTTAATGCGAGAAAAACTGCAGAACATTCGATCGGTAAGAAAAATATTTGTTTTCTCAAAGCGCTGTATTATTTGAATAAAAATCAGCGCATCTCTTTCTTACGCCAGGCGGACGAAAAATTCATTTGTTGTATCTGTAAGTGCGTTTTCAATACTCTTAAGGATAACGTTCCGCTCGAACGCGCTGAAAAAAATTGTCTAAGCAAATATAAAACAACTTTGCGTCGCATAGCGAGAAAAGTCGGTAATTGGAAAAATAAGAAAAGGCTATTACTACAGCGAGGCGGATTTTTATCGTATCTCATCGGCCCTATACTATCGTTCCTATTTTCGAAAATTATCGGTGGGTAGTCAGAGAGAGAGAGAGAGAGAGAGAGAGAGAGAGAGAGAGAGAGAGAGAGAGAGAGAAACAGGTAAACTGAGTTATGGAAAAAGCAACGAAGATGATCTTGATTTTCACGGAAAATCTCGAAAGAATACAACACCGCCTCCAACAACATCAGCAATCGGTAATAGGCGCGAGAAAAAATTCCACGCGACAGACGATACATGGAGAAAATTTAAATTCCGTACAAACACCCGGAACAACTTTGTCACGACTCGATTCCGATATGAGCAGGATTCTTAATTCACTCACCCCGCGCGATGTAAGTGAGAAATGGAAATTGTATAAAGAAGTACTTTGGCGATATCTCCATTTTGATAAATCGCAAAAGGAAGATTCGACGCGTAATAAGAAGGGAGGGTATGCGTCACGGCGGCCCGACCACGAACCAATCGTGAAAACTCGTAATTATTTTGCGAAAAAATACCACTTCAGCCAGGAATCGAACCTGGGTCTCCTGCTTACCGGGCAGGCATCTTCCCTTCGACTACCGAGGCATGTGATGATATTTATCGCAAATAACGTGTTTAAAATGACACGTCAACAATACAATGATACATATATATACGTATATTACAATATACATATATTACAATATACATATATACATGTATTCTCTCGAATCCCCACGACCGGTACTCCAGAGAGATGATAGTCCTATTCTCTCGATGGATGCAGGTCGAACTGCAGCGGCGACATCCTCCAACGCCATTGACAAATATACAAATAATCCTCCTGGAGCACGACAGGAGAGATTGCATCAAGTATGGCTCGAGCCCCCTAACCATCGATGAGAACAATTCAGATGCACGGGAGGGAGACATAGTGGAACCGGCGCGCGAATCACAAATGTCAAGCAACCTTTCTCATTTTGACGAGTATGTAAGTAATATACTACGGACCGACTCTTTGCGTAAGCGCGAACAGCAAAGCGTCGAAAAAATATTAGAAAATGTGCCGAAAAGTTTTCGTGCCAAGGCGCGTTTACTTTTGAAACATTCAATTGATAAAGCAATACCTGCGAGAATTATTTGAGATGAAGAAGGAATCGTGACTATCGATGGTAACGTTATAAAAGATTCGAATATCACAGAACTGATAGACAATGCACGAGAGAAAAACCATGAAAGCAATAGGAAGAGGTCAGTTTGCGCGATTACTGCGTACGACAAACATTCCGGCTGTACTCGTAGGAAATAAGGAATTGTTAGCAACCACATTTGTCGAGATATTATCACCACTACGAGCGAGTTCCATTCCGAAAGTACCAAGAAAACTTTCGACAACAATGACGACGAGGAGGAGAGTACGACGCACGAGAAAGGGACAAAAACGCAAGACCGGTGAAGAAGAGCGAGCGAATTACGCATTGTTTCTTTCGCCTCGTTTTCGTAAAGCCGATACCCCTATAATGTTCATGAAAGATTCTCCACAGGCGAGAAAGAGACGCTTACTCGATTAGTGTGAATTGAAATAACCGGGCTTGAAAATTTGTACTACGATCGCATTATGCGGGATATTCGGCAACGGTAACCTGTCGCGGGCAGCTAAATCGAATTTTTCTCGTAAAGAAGTAGCTCGGTGACTCGAATCGCGTACACGCTGCACCGTCCGTCGAGACGAAAATTTCCACGATTGCATTACAATGTGACGAATATCGACGATCTGTGGGAGGTCGATTTGATCGAACTCCGTAATCTCAAAAGTTACAACGACGGATTTTCTTATCTGCTTGTGATTATCAATGTACTTAGTAAATTTGTCTGGGTAGAACCGTTGCGGGATAAAACGAATAATTGCATGACAAGGGCTTTCCAAAACATTCTCTCGAGAAGCGATGGTCGAGTACCCGTGTACTTACAAATCGACAAGGGCAAAGAATTTATCGCGTGACCGTTGCAAGATTTTTTGAAAGAAAGAGGCATACGTTCGCAATCCGGACATCAAAGCTGCCATCGTTGAACGCTTCAATAGAACGTTGAAGGAGCGAATGTGGCGCTATTTTACGCATAAAAATACGCGGCGTTACATCGAAGTGTTGCAAGATATCGTGCACGCTTACAATCACACTCGTCATTCGTCATTCTATCAGGATACAACAGGCGGCCGTTACGAGAGAAAATGCTCGCACACGAAAATATGGAGCGGCATAGGGGGAGAGAGAAAGGGGCGCCGAAAATAATAAGAACGAAAAGCTAAATTCAATGTTAACGATCTCGTTCGTGTCAGTAGCGCAAAAGCCACTTTCAAGAAAAGATACGAAACGCGGTGGAGCGAGGAGATATTTCGAGTTTGTCGCGTTCTCCATTGGCGAAGACCCCGTGTGTACGAATTGTATGATTTATCGGGAGAACAAATCGATGGGATTTTTTTATGAACACGAATTATAACGAGTCGATAAAAATTTGGCGGAAGAAGAGTTTATCGTCGAACGCGTGACAGAGAAGAGGACGCGGTGCTAATAAACAGCTGCTAGTTAGTTGGCGAGGATATCCCAGTAAATTCGACAATCGATTCCCGCTTCGAGTTTAACTTTTCTCTAAGATGGAAAAGGAGCAATTTTTCATAGTTCTTCCGAGCAATAGCAATAAGAAATATTTTCCAGGAAATACATACTCTTCTTTCACCACACAATTACCTCACAGTAAACATTTATTCGGAGAATGGGAAGTCGCGCTTAGCGAGATTTAATTTCTCTCCAGTCTTTTTCACGTACATCGAAACGATAATAAGATTAGATTCGCCAATTTGAAGAGCATAAAGGATGAGAAGAATGCTGATAAGTTTACAGTGAAAGAATTACACTTACCGGCCAGGTGTTTATGAAAATAAAGAGGATCTTATCTATGCGATTAATAGAGAGTGTAAATACACTGATTCGCATTTTACTTTCGAACTACAAAAAGGCTCTAGTGATAATGTCCTCATAAGCCTCGAATGTGACGAAAACTGCACTCTCGTTCATTATATAAATCTGTCATAATATTTTTCAAATATTGAGGAAAATCAACACCAATGATGCCAGCCTTTTTTACCATCACACATTACCTAATTCCAATGATTTAACTCTATTTTTCAAACTCGGTTTTATCGCCGCTGGTAAAGGACGCGTTATATCTTCCTGAACTATAGAACCTTGTAGTCTATGGCATGATATCCCTGGTAAAATGTACGTTTATTGCGATATTTGCAAGCCTTACATAACCGGTGATACGCGAAGTACGCTTCTTCGAATCGTTCCAGTTGAAATATTCGGCTGTAATTACACGTACGGGACGAATCTGGTAAAATATTTCTCCACTCTGCAATATACTCCACTGCGTCGATGAAATTCCGTAAAATTGAAATAGATATAAAAGATCATCGTGGAGAAAAAATATCATTCGTATCCGGAACGCTGATAGTGACATTACACTTTAGACGTGTCCGTTAATTATTATTTGCGGTGGAAAGTCTACGGAGCTTTGAGAAAAAATCCCGTATGGAATACGACGAGTATTACGAAATGCAGAACGGTGGAGAAGGAATTCCTCGAATTTTCGTCGGTTCAGCCTATCAGCGTGGGATCGGAAATTTCTTCAGAGGATTATTTAGAAGAGTACTTCCTTTTCTAAGCAGGGGAATGCGCGCAGTCGGGAAAGAAGCTTTACGCGCCGGAATTGGCATAATAGAGAATGTTGAAAACAACACTCCGTTCAAGGAAGCAATCAAAAACGTGATTCAAGAAATCGGGGGGGAAATCTCAAAAGAAAAGCCAAAAAAAATATAAGTAACTTGATGAAGGGGTCGGGGTATAAAACATCCGCGAAAATACGAGTCGCTCAGTTTTCCTTCGGAGGGCACGACGCACGCACCGGGTAAATCCGGGTTTATAAACGCAGACAAGTCGGTAAAAAAAAGAAATCATCGAAAATCGGCGTGAAAAAAACAATTAAAAAAAATCATCGAGGAGGAAAGCGGGGAAAAAATAAAAAAGCAACGAAATATCGACGAAATAGCGGGAAAAAGTGCACCGTATCCGATATATTCGCTTAATCGACATGAGTGCGATTCGTAAATTTGAAAGATATGTCCTTTCTTCATACTCACTCGAGTGAGTGTTTAAAGAGCGATTTTTTCAGTTTACCTCCTCAAACCAGTATCGAGAGTTCACAATGGATTTATTACAAACCGGTAACCTCACTCGCGGACGATGCACCTATAGAATTCATCGTACCCGGATACGACGAAGATTATCTAGATCTCACGCATATCATGCTAAGCCTTCGCCTACGAGTGGAAAGTTTACCCGGTCCTGAAACATCGGCAGGAGGAAGAAACAAAGTAGGTCCTGTGTCACCTACTACATTCAATGTTCAACCAGATCGACACTTCAATCAAAAACTCGTGTCACCCCCAAACAACGCCTACGCGTACATCAAAACATTGTTAAATTATTCTTCACCGGCGAAAACTTCCCATCTGACTTGTTGTCTTGTTGGGACACAGACGCACCCGGTTATATGGACGCGCTATTAGAATCGGACAACCTCAATCAAGCTCTCATGAGACGCGTACGATACATCCAAGAAGAATGTTCGCTAAATCTAATAGGCCATCTTCATTGCGACGTCTTTAATCAGGATAAATTTTTAATTAATGGAGTGGAGGTTAGAATGAGATTCGTTCGCTCGAGAGATGCGTTTTGTCTTATGGAAGACAACTCAATGTCGAAAATACGTATTCTAGATGCTAGTTTGCTCATAAGAAAAGCAAAAATAAGTCCTGCAATGTTATTCGAACATGCGAGAATGTTGAGTAAAACATCCGCCAAGTATCCCCTGACGCGAGTCGAAATTAAAACATTCACGATTCACACCGGAGAGGTAGGAGAATTGATTAATAATACTCGGGCAACTTCCGAAATGCCTAATAGTCGAATTCATCGATAATAATAGCGTTTAACACAGACAGAAAGCTAAATCCATTTAATTTCAAAAATTATAAATTTCTTCTCGTTATATGCCGATGGCAAATTCCAAGCAGACCACTGCAACCAAATTTTTCAAAAGACCACCCGCTCTACATCGAGGCTTATAACACTCTCTTCTCGGGAACGGGCATCCATTTTCTAAACGAGAGGAATTCTATAAGCAGAGAAGATTATGCCAAAGGTTTCACGCTTTTCGCTTTCGATCTCACTCCCGATTTATCGGCAAATTGCGCGGGACATTGAAATCTTATCAGACATGGAAGTTTACGATTAGAAGTGCGATTTGAAAAAGCTATTACCACAACAATTAATTGTATCGTTTAACGCAGAGTTCGATAACGTATTAGAAATCGATTCCTCGCGTCAAATTGTCGTTGATTTTAGTGGCTAAGATATACTCGAATTTCTCCCCCTCCCACCGCTATCTACTTTTCATTTCTATTTCTCCGAAAGCGTAACGAAAAATAGCCGCAGTTTTGTTTTAGACGCGAACGTCGTCACTTCGGGCAAAATAAATTGAAAATGCATTCTACGCATCATGGATATAGTTATCGATATACAAGGTTTCGCGACTCTGAGGGGAAGTTTATATCGAAGGAAGTGGCAGTTGTCGCCGTTAACGAAGCATTCATAAGCCACTGCATTATGTTGCCTCCATATCCATTTGTCGAATTACCCGAAAAATACAGATGAGAAAACAACTGGCTCTCTCAAAATCTTCCACGGAATCGAATGGTTTGATGGAACAACCAATTCCAAACATTTCATGGCGGAATTACGTGAAATTGTACGACAAGCGCGTTACATATACACCAAAGGCCGAGAGAAGGTACATTATTTGCAAAACACACTCGCGAGAAACGTATATAATCTAGAAGAAATCTCTCCCGCATTCAAAAACCTGTCGGAAGGGCATGAATTACGCTGCAGTCATTACGAGTTTCACCGAAATTCCGACAAATTTCATTGCGCGTTACGCAATACATGCAAATTGAGATACTGAATGCAATCATAAGAAAGGAACTGCGACATAAGCAACGATAATTCTTTTACCGATGAAAGCTCCGATGACAGCGATGCAGAAAGCGGGATTTTTACAATAAAACGAAATTTCCCGAATCTCATTACGTGGAGAAATAAGAGATTAGAAATAGAACAAGTGAGCAAATAAAAGCGGAAAAAGAAGATCTATCGCAGAAACTCACGCATGAAAAAAAGGAAGCTCCTACTGTACAATCCTCACAAGAAGATAAAAATATAACGATACCGACGAGCCAGGAAACAACTCAAACATCTTTGCGAAAGATGAATTCACTCGAAATCTTACGAGCGTTACATCATCTCAGTGTCGGACATGCGGATGTATATCCTGCCGACAGAATCCCGAGGGTGTGGACGAAGTCGACGGCCATCGTCGCGAACACCGATAACCACGATCGTCCTAGACAACTGGGTTGCTTTCTACATAGACAAGCATGGAGAAGGCACGTATTTCTATAGCTATGGACTACCGCCCTTGAATTCCAAATTCAATTTACGACTTCGACAAAACTCTACTACTCATAAATGGAACATCATGCGATTACAGGACACATTTTCTCAGACTTGCGGACAATATTGCTGCATATTGCTTTATAACGACACCCGACTCACCCCCCTCAATTACTAACAATTTAATATTATTTGAACAATGTTAACCGTCCCCGACCGATCAACCGTCGGGGCGCCGACACGGCGATCCTTCCGCGATCCCACCGTCGCGAAAAACCCGTCGAACAGTGGACGCGGCAAACCGGTGATCACGCGGCTTCACGTGCGCGCCGCGTGAGACAATAGACACACGGTAAGGCCACCACCGCCGGCCCCGCTACCGACCGCGCCACCGAACATCCTCGCGGAATTCCCGAGCGCGTTATCGCGGGCGAATTATCGCGGGGATTCCGACGAGACATCCCCCGGAAACTACCCCGACCCGAGTCCGGCCGACCCGTTCCCGACGACTCCCGACCGATGGCCGGCTCGGGTATATTAAGCGAGTCCGGGAGATAAACGAGACCGATTCCCAGCGAGACAGTTACCAGTCCGACACTGCTCTCGATATTCCGAATCCTCTCCAAAAAAAGCGATCTAGGGTGCTACCTATCGTGCCAGGAGCTTCTGGCCGATCGCTCCTCTAATATCCACCAACGCACAAGTACTCACAGGTTGAGGAGCTTCTCAACCTGGGCTCCACAAAGAAAGCCCTTGTGCACATATTCCTTTGACGATCGAGAAGCAGGGAGCTTCCTGCATTCGAGCCGTCATAAGCCTTACACACAGCTGATCCGTCATATCAACACTCGCAGATCCGTCAAAACAAGACGGCCGAGATCCCCGCGCACCGTCGCGCCCGCGCCGCGCCTATCGAGGAACGCGACGAAATTCGGAGAACCGACCGCGAGCAAAACGATTGTATATAATACGTGGAAACCGCGCGTCTTTTCGCCGTACCAACGGCGAAATACCTGTAAATACTGTAAATATAAAAACAGCCAGTCGGCATTGTAAATATAAACTTAGACATACCAAAAGACACGATATTTTATTTCTCGTACCGAATCCTGACAAAACCGATCGACGCTATCCTGCAAAACCGAGCGACGCGGAGATAGAGACGTTTTAGCTTTATTATTTATCTCGCGGTTATAAGCTTAAACAGTCTCAAAATATTCAACGGAGATTACAAAGATAATGATAGGCTAATCGTACAATTATTTCGTAAAATCTTTCTTCATGGAAAAAGGAAATGCGAAAAATTTCATGTAACGTGTTGTCATATATAAACTTGTACTTTTAAAAATAATTAAATATTAAAGAAACACTATTATGAATTGGTATAATATATATAATGATATAACAATAAACTTAATTTTTTTGTAACATAAATTCCAATCTTTGTCCATTTTACTTCCTTTCCCACTGATCTAAAATCAATTTTAGCCACATAACTCCAGACTAGAAATATCTAATCATTTCAAATATTTTTCGTTTGTTTGCCATAGAATTAAGGAAAATAATCTCGTTAATGTATAACTCTAAATGTTAAAAAAATCTAGAGTTTTATATCTAGAAAATTTTTTCAATCCACGTGTTTGTCATAGGATAAAAGCCTCGTATAACTCTAAATTCGTCGTCGTCGTCAGAAACTTCTAGTGTGAACCTGTCCGTTCCTGTTTTCCTCCCCCAAATACCATACAACTTGGTAAATAACTCTAACGGTTATTACACTCCGAAAATCTCTCGTCTTCAAAACGTTTATACATTTTCTCTATACAAAAATGTCAACAAGTTGAGAAATTTATTTAAATTCGTTAGCTATGAGGCGCCGAGAAATCTTCCATCTTAAGAAAACGCGATTTATCATAGCCTATATACACATAATAAAAACTCGTAATAAAAAATCAATTTTCTTCTCCTCGCTCCATCTCTCGTGTCATAAAAATCGCATTCCATTCTCGTCAAGTATTCCCTTTATCTTTCTTTTTTGCAGACGCCATTTTGTTTCGGACCGCGAACGGCCCCTGACACTTTCTCCCCCTTCCCCTTCTTTTTCGTCTGGCATTTCGACAACCAATCACACACATGGGGCACTATGGACAGAGCCAATCACGCGCCGGGCAACTTTTCAGTCAATCAGAACGCCCCCACTAATTACGTAATTATCACCTGCCACGCCTACCGACCAATTAGAACGCTCCATTTCCACATGACTGACAGTTTTTTGATAGCGGGAGGCCATGGCGCCAGTGAGAAAGTGATGGAAGTTTGTTTTGATAGGCCATAGCTATCCACATACTACTTATTTGTATTTTAAAGTAAAAAATTATTTTTTAAAAGATTTAGATAAATTATTGGCTCGAGACTATTGCCATTATAATCAAAATATTATGTAGAAAATGAATCAAACATAACTTTATATTTTGAGAAACGTGGGGCATGATATCATTAGTAATAAAGATTTTGAACAAAGCAGAACTGTCATGGCTTTCAATATTTGAACATTTATTTAATTTATTTAAGAAATGGCTTATAATTTAATATTACACTTATATAATATTAATATTGATTAATATATTAATTATATTTTATTTTTATATTTTATTATATATACTTTATTACACTTATAAATATCACCGAACTATAAAAAGAGTTGTCACTTGACGCGGAGTGCCTCATATATAACTGTAACGACACCCGAATCACCTCCGTTATTTAAACATAAAATTCATCCCCCGACCGACTATCCGTCGGAATACCAACACGATCCCCCCGTCGGGTAAATTCACGTCGAATACCAAACGTAGACAAACCGAAATCGCACGGCTTCACGTGAACAGAGCGTGAGTAAACAAGAGACCGCGCCAGTTGGGCTACCGCCGCCGGCTCCGTTACCGACCGCGCCACCGAGCATCTTCGCGAAATCGCCGAGCGCGTTTAACGAATTGTCTCGAATCTTCCGACGAGATCATCCCCAGAATTGCCCCAGATCCGAGTTCGGCCGACCTGTATCTGACTACTCCCGACCGACGGCCAACTCGGATATATTAAGCGACTCCGGTGGATGATCAGGATTATCACCGGCGAGACAGTAAGCGTCCAGTACTGCTCTCGACATTCCCATTCTTCTCCAAGAAAAACGATCTAGGGTGCCTCCTATCGAGCCAGGAGCTTCTGGCCGATCGCTCCTCTCACCAAAGCACACAAGCTTCTCCATAGGTTAAAGAGTTTCTTAACTTGGACTCTAAAGGCAAGCCCTTGTGTGCACCATCCTCCGCTGACGGTCAAGAAGCAGAGAGCTTCCTGCATCCCAGCCACAGCAAAATAGAACATCCCAATCTCAGCCCGACGAGAACTAAAAACTAAACGTACGAACAGCTGATCGACAATAACACCGAGATCCCTCGCATCGTTGCGCCCACGCGTGTCTATCACCGCGAACGCGCCGGATTCATGGAACAGACCGCGAGCGAATCTATTGTAACGATTCCCGGAATCCGCGACGCTTTCCGCGAAACAAGGTAAGACCAGATTCCGGGAAAAACACACTGTAAATATTGTATATAAAGAAAACCCAGTCACTAACTGTAAATAACTCAGATTACCTTTAAATACTTTACCTTTAGATACTTGTATATAACAAATTAGTTTCTCGATATTTTATTTCTCTCCGAATAATCCTGACCACCCGAATACCCGACCGACGCTATCCCGCGAAACACGCCGATTCAGGAGCCGCGAGGAAGTGGAAACGTTTTACAATATACATATACATATATGAATTATACATTTCACTATTTCTTTCAGAACTAAGCAGGAAAAGAAAATCCGAGACGCGCGCACCAGAAACGATGAGGAGCAGGAGAGCTGCTAATTTGTATTTCATTTTTCTCTTTATAATATATATTATTATACATTTTATAATAATTAAAATTTATACTTTTGATAAATAAAATTATGAAGTAAAAGAAAGTTACAGTAGCTTTCTCTCTCTCTCTCTCTCTCTCTCTCTCTCTTTCTCTCTCTCTCTCTCTCTCTGTTTTATCCTATAAAAAGATGGACCGTGATTTTCGCGGAAAAACTATTATGTTACTACAGTATATATCTAGCAAACACAAAGTAACAATTATATAAATAGTAAATTATAATTTCCCTTTCAATAATGTAACTCTTATGTACAAGGCATGGAGTTGAAATTATTGTTGAAATTATAATTCATTATTATGTTACTGTTACTTTGTGTTTGCTAAGTATATATAATTTATTGCTACGTAATATTACTCCAGTATTGTAATATTGCAGCAATATTGCTGCAATATATTATGTCCGCGAACATCGATCATAGTAGTATTAGTGGGATATCACTGAAATATTACTAATATTTCCGAAAATTTGTTAACTACATTTGTAAGATATTACTATGATATTGCAATAATATTACTGCAATATATATTCGCGGACTTTATATATTGCAACAATATTACTGCAATATCCCTACGTAATATTACGCCAATATTGCAATATTACTGCAATATTGCAGCAATATTACATGCTGTGCGCAAAAAAATACGTTTCAAAGAAAGAGAAATTGAAGCTATTTAGAATTTGCTAAAGCTTTAAAAAAATGCATAATAATTTTAAGTTAATTTATCTAGTTAAGTTTCAGTTAGTCTAGTTAAGTTTATCTAGTTAAATTTCAGTTAGTTAAGAATAAATATTTTTCTTGTATTTATGCAATATTATATATTTTTCTTTTATAGATATAATAAAAGATAAAGTTTAATTTTGAAACAAGATTTAAAATATGAATAATCCCTAACAGCACGCGTATGTTCTGAGTATGTTCTGAGAAGATCGCAATGCGTATATTGCGATCATCTCAGAATATTCTCATACGTACTGCGATCGACTAAATACTATTTCTAAGTACGTTCCTATGTTCGGGATAACACCTTCTATGAAATTTCGCCACGAATATTCACAGCGAATGATGACAGTATTAGGAAAGGATAAAAACAGGAAGTTTTCAGTAGATTATGGCGTTCCGATATTGCTAGCACTGAAAATCTATAATATACGTGACACCCCTTACGGAAAATAAGTGAAAAAAATAAAAAAAAAATAAAAATGATGAAACATCTTTTATCTTAATACTATCATGTTTCTAAAACAACCACCCATCTAATTTGGGATCCTGGCTCGATGCTGCTTCACTTCTATGTTGGGAAAACCTGCTATTGAAATGATGATATAAGTGAATACAGAATTTTGGCATAAAATATGACAGATCTGGTTAATGAATTTGATTAATGTTACTATAAACAGTCGTATAAACAGTCAAATGTTTATATTGTCGTATAAACAGTATCAATTTTAAAATCTTGATTGCTTATGTAATTCTTGTAAATAATTTAATTACATATATAAAGCCGTGAATATATTATGTTTAATGAGAATCATTTTTCTTGAAAATATAAATTGTTATATATATTTTGTTTATTTGTTTATGAATTTGTTAATAATTGTATTAAATATGCGAAATATTTTTTTTATTTATATATTATAGTTAATTAGTTAATTAAAAAAAGATAATAATTAATAATGTTATTTTATTATTTATTTATTAAAAATGGCTTAAAAATAACGATTAATGATATATTTATGATGATAATATTTTGTGACAAATGTTACGTCTATAGAATATACGCGCGATAGAAAGGCGTACGTATCATTTCCGCACCTCTGAGTATAACCTGAGAAATACGCGTGCGATGAAAAACCGAATGATACTGTCAATGATCTTCTAGCGTGCATCTCAGTACATTACAGATAGTCATAGTACAAGTAGTATGAAAATGAGATAATTTGCAGTATGTCGCGTGCTGTTAAAGATACAGTTAAAATAATTTTTTATTTTTATTTTTTTATAAATAAACAAAATGTAAGACTTTATTATACACAATGAATACATATGATAAACAAAAATTATCGATAATTAATAATTATCGATAATATGAAAAATAGTTAATATTTTTTTATTAACATAAATTTGTATTTATTGTAAAACGGTTATTTTCTATATTATTTATTTTCTATATTTCTATATTTTTTCTTTATTTCTTTATTTTTTTCTTTCTTAGAATTATTAAAGATTGAATATGTTTAAAATAAGTTTCAAATATAATTTAAAAATAATTGTTCTTAATATATTATTAAAATTAAAATTTTGTTTTTAAGAAATAATTAATATATTTATATAAAATATATATATGTAAAATAAATTAAACAATTTAAAACATTTAATTTTGAAATGAGAATAAGCAATAAGAGTACAAAATAAAATAAAAATGTATGAATAATAAAAGAATGTATTATAAATATGTTATTTTAATGATTGCATTATTTTATTTCTCATTATTAATGCATTTAATGATGCATTTTCAGTGCAATTAAAATTATCATTAGTAAATCATCATCAATTTCTTCTATATTAATACCATTCTTGGATTCTATATTAACATCATCTTTTATATTATTATACTATACTAATGTTATGTAATATGCAACACGTTAAAATAATAGGGTGAGGTCCAATCGGATCCATTGCCGATTGATCGATTAAATAAAAAAATTTTTGATAGGTAGCTCACTAGAAAATTCCTAGGCATCGGCTGATGTGAGTGGTATGTGTGCGTGCGCGCGCGCGCGTGTGTGTGTGTGTGTGTGTGTGTGTGGTGATTGAAAATGTGCGCATCTGGAACGCTCCTAAATAATATATTTAGTATACTCTAAAGTTCCTTACATGATGCGAGGAAATAGCGATAGCAATAGAAATAACACAGGCAATAAGCATAAGAACAGAAGAATCCAACAGAAATGCATATGACAATGCAGAACATGGCAATAGCGATAAAATTTCCGACGAGTTGGAATTCTGTGTCGCCTTATAGCCTATGAATCACAGCGTTTGGGTTTTTCTGTTTAGATTATAGACATTAGGTTATAGACATTATATACTAGATTGCTAACTATTTATATACTAGATTGCTAACTTACGTCAAATACATGGCCCCGAAAAACATATACAAAAACACATGCGCATGCGTATGAAGTAAAGGGAACACGCGCATGCGTATGAAAGTCCCATATGTGCTATATATACCGACACACGAAATTTATTTTATACTATATTTATTTTGAATAATAAATATTTCTAACAAATATGTAATGTTTTTTTATTCTTTCCGATAATTGTTATAGCTTTTATTCTCTTCTTGAAGAAAAAAGTTTTTTTAACAAAAAGTTGTTACACTTTTTACAAATATATTAAGTGTACAAAAAAGTTCTGAGCTTTAGATTTCATACAACCGAAATAACAATTTAAATTTTAAACATCTTCTCGCCCTTTTGCGATTTTAAAGCGTTGACATTTGGCCTTCTAAAATGCCATACGGTTTGGCGTTTGATGCACATAACCTCAAAAATCAGTAGTGTTCACGATGACAATAACAAAAGAGCATATTCGATTTTCCATCCACTTCGCGTTTCATCTGAAGAAAAATGCTGCTGAAGCCACTGCAATGATTTGTGCTGCATATGGAGAGAACGCTGTAAGTCATACTACATGTAAAAGATGGTATCAAAAATTTCGCCAAGGAGATTTCAGTCTTGAAGATGAACCGTATGCTGGAAGCCCTCAAAAGATTGAAATAGACGAATTGCAAGCACTGCTGGATATAAACTCTGCGCAAACTGAAAAGGAGCTTGCAGAACAGCTTGGCGTTACACAGCAAACCATTTCCGTTATTATATACGTTATATATTATATACGTTTACATACGATGGGAAAGGTTCAGAAGGAAAGGAGATGGGTTTCGCATGAATTGTCTGAAGACAACAAAAATCGTCAGCGTGACACTGCATTCACTTTGCTTTCCGGAAAAAAGATTTTCCGCACAAAATCATTATCATTACAGGCGATGAAAAGTGAATTCTTTATGATAACCCTAAACGTAAAAAATCTTGGGTTGATCCTGGTCAACTTTCGACATTGACGCCAAAGCCCAATATCCACGCCAAGAAGATTTTGCTCTGTATTTGGTGGGATTGGAAAGGTGTGTTGTATTACGAGTTACAACCGGGATTGAAATAATCACAGCAGACGGCTACCAACAACAATTGATCAATTTGAGCGATGCATTAGAAGAAAAGAGGCCATTTATTGGTCAAGGACGTCGTAAAGTGATCTTGCTTCATGACAATGCTCGACCATATGTTACGAAAGCGACTCAGGATCATATCTTTGCGTTAGGCTGGGAACTTCTCCCGCACGCGGCGTATAGCCCAGACATGGCGCCTTCCGATTACTACCTATTCCGGTCGCTGTAGCATCATTTGGCTGATACACATTTCATGAGATTTGAAGAGATACGAGATGCATTAATGACTATCGCTTCGAAGCCAGTGAGCTTCTATCGACAAAGAATTCGCAAGCTACCCGAAAGATGGCAAAAGGTCGTTGATGCAAACGGGGAATATTTCGCTGATTAATATTTTTTTGTTTGTTTTTGAATAAAGATTGAATTTTACAAAAAAAGGCTCAAACTTTTTTGTACATCTAATATAATTAATATATAATTAATAATTGTATACATACACACACACACACACACACACACACACACACACACACACACACATATATATATATATATATATATATATATATATATATAATATTAGATTTAGATAAAAAAATTTATTTAATAAAAAAATTAAAAAATTTCTAAAGCAGAAGTTAAGATAAAAATTAAAATATATAAAATAATGTTTTAAAAATTAATATACAAATATTTATTTCATAATTTATTATGTTATAAAATAATACAAAAATGAAATAATTTTTGGATCTAACTCATACAGCACATTAACATTGAATCAACGTTTTAGAAACGTTGAATTGCAACTATGCTGATATTGAATCAATGTTGATCAACACTGAATCAATGTTGCATAAACGTTGTTGCAATATAAAAATGTCCGCGAATGTTGATTTATATTTGTAATGTTTACATCTGATGGACATTGACACAAAATTGTTTCAATGTTATATCTATGTTGATAGAACATTGAGAGCATACCGATATGACATAGATTTTAGGTTTTTGCTCTTTCATTTTATTTTTACGTATATTTCACTTTTATAATGCAATTTTAAATTGCCTATTATTATTAATTTATATATGAAATTATGATATAATATAGCAAAATAAAACATAATTTAATACAAATGAGAAAAATAAAAGGCATATAAGCCAAGTCGAATTGTCTTGCTTGAAAAATTTTTGTTTATTGAATTGTAATAACATTAAACATTTTGATCTGTATTAAGTTATCTTCAGTAACATTTGAGGGAAAACATAGAATATATAAATCTTAAAACAAATTTGTGTTATATTAAAATAAGATATTGCTATTGGACTTACATAGAATCAATCAAAAAGACAAATAAAAAAGTCTCCAGTCACTTGCTCCCAACATGAACAGGTAGAAACATGACAAAGATCAGGTCACAAATGCCCAAAGATATTCTTAGTGGTATCTAAATTATATAAAAACCAATTAAAGTGCTAAATCACACAAACCATCAAAACGTATTAAAATTAGTCAGATAAAAAGAAAATCACAAATAGTCAAAAACTAAAAAGTCGGAGGTCGGGAAAATAAAAGAATAAAAATAAAAATAAATAAGAAATAAATATTAAAGAAATAAATTAAAAAAATTATTTTAAAGAAATAAATAAATAAATAAGAAATAAATAAATAAAAAATAAAAATTATTATGTTGAATTGTAAAATTATAAAGTCATTATGTCCATAAAAATAAATAAATAAATATCCATGAGTGAAAAATCGAGTAGTCTATATCAAATAATAATCATTACTGTTGTCAAAAAGACGTGTAAAACAAACCGATACAGGATTGAAGGAAGGAAACAAGAAAAGGAATAAGAGAAGGGGAAAGAGAAAAAATGTTTGTGGTGGAGACGAAGCAATAGGAAGAGGAGGAAAAAAGGAGTTAAATCGGGGATAATTGATTAAGGACAGGCAGATATTGTCAGATAAAAGATCTGTCGCTCTGTCTATGAGACCGTGTTGTTTTTGATGTAAAAAAATTTCAATGAAAATTTAATAAATTGGCGACCTTTCTTGTCTAATTTCAGAAAAAAATTTTAATGAATATTTATGTATATACATACATATATGCATATTCAATGTTGTAGCAACATTTTACAATCAATGTTGAAAAGCCAACACAGATTAGATGTAAAAAAAACATCCGCACATCTATATGAAACATTATAACGTCTCATCAACATTTTTTGAATGTTATGTACTGTCTGGGTAATTATTATATTATATTTTAAATTTTACATGTTCAAATAATATTTTATAACAAAAATAGATTTTATTATTAATTAATAGGAAAATAAAATAAAAAGCGGTTTCAATAAAAAAAATATATTTTTTATCAAAATAAAAAATATTTTATTATATGACTTTATTATATTATTCTCTGTAAAACAATATTTGTTTGTTTAACTGAAATCTTTTTCTATAAAGTTTTAAAATCTCTTGTAAATAAAATTTTGAATATGAATGTAATCTTATCTTAATATAGCGAGAAATTATCATAATAATCCGAATTTTATGTGGTATATCCGAAACACTTACATTATCACAGTTTAAGTTTGGGAATATCGACGGATCGAGTGCAAAATTATTCTTAACTCTAATTACAACTTTTATATCTAAATTTTTTAATTTTATAGATAAATTTGTATAATATCCAACTGTTTTTCAGTTTCCATACAAATTTTACATACGCAATTAGATGGAATGAAATAATTCCAAAAATCCCAGTTAATGCAATCTCTTACTTCTTTATAATTTTTTTTTATTATTATAATGTTATAAAACATTAAACTGTCGCTTCAAGTGTTAAAAAGAACAAAATTTTATAATTACAATTATGTTATTAAAATGTATATGATAGACATATATATTTTAAAATAAATTATATATCATATATATTTTTAATCTTTATATTCTCTATTATTTTAATATAATGACACAAGTTAATAGATACAAATTTATTATTAAATATATTTATTTTAGTTTATATTTTAGTTTATATTTAGTTTATATAGTTTTATTAGTAAGCTGTAAACTATGACTGTGTTTCTGATATACACTATCAATATACTGAAAAACTATATAATATACATTACATAAAATATAGGTTTTCAATATTGGCAGTATATATTAGAAAACAGCCTACATAATATTTAAAAATAAAATTAAGACAATTGTAAATATACATTCGGATTATAAATATTTTTTAATGAAAATATTATTGGCTTAAATAATATTATGAGATTATTATGAGATTATGAAATATAATGCACATTATTTTTTCATTCAATCACTCAATCATTTAATGCATAACAAGCAAAACAATGTGTCATGTACATACAAACAATAGCATATACTATATAGCATATAGTTTAATACAAATAAAAAAATCAAAACACTAACAATGCATACAAAAATTCAAAATAAATAATGAGTAGAAAATAAAAGTATTAGAAATAATTCATGCTAATTTTTATTGTAAATATTATTATTATTGTTGAACACAATTTATAACATTAATATTATAAAATATTTTGTTGAGAAAATATTTAATTCAAGCGAGGAAATATTCATTTCATAAATAGCAAACTATAAAGAAGTAACGTCCCAAATTAGTATAAGCAATGCTAGTTTAATATTTACTGTAATTTTGTAAATAAGGATAATATATTTAAATATTTACAATATTTCACAAGTAAGCATTTGATTTATATTAAGAAAATTTTTAATATCAATATTAGTAATATTAAAACCAATGATACATGGGATTTTTTGTATTAATTACATGTAACAAATTATTACAGCAATTTATTAAATTACATATATAAAAATAAGAAGGGAGGGTGTGCGTCACGACGGGGCCCGACCACGAACCAGTCGTGAAAACTCGTAATTATTTTGCGAAAAAATATCACCTCAGCCAGGAATCGAACCTGGATCTCCTGCTTACCGGGCAAGCATCTTATCCTTTCGACTACCGAGGCATGTGATATTTATCGCAAATAACGTGTTTAGAATAACACGTCAACAATACAATGATACATACATATATATATATATATATATATATATATATATATATTACAATATACATATATACATGTATTCTTTCGAATCCCCACGACCGGTACTGTATACATTTACATTTATTAAATACATTATGGGTTGTGTGTCACCAATGTGGCGTGTGTCGCCTATGCGGGTTGTTGTGATGATAGTTGTGATGTCTGAACGGATTTGACGAAACCAACTCGTTGTACCTCCCTGCACGCCCCAGTCCACGCTCAGGCGAAGCGGAAAATGGCGGCAGGTTCGAGAGGGAAATGAAAGGTCGTGCAGGTTCCCAAAATTTAAATGAGGCGATCTTTAAATACTCATTATATATTTTCTACGTATAACTACAAAAAAGAGAATGGATATATCACGGGCGTGACGCGGGGGTTTGCGTGCCCCGTATGGTTGGCGTGCGGCCTGGTGTGGCGGAATTGCGCGGTTCTTCGCGGAAGCGCTGTGCTCGCCTCTCGCGAGCACCAGCCCCGCCGTGGTGCATGGTCCTGGCGCAAGTCGTCAGCAAGCCTCCGGCGTGCTGCGGGGCCTCCGTCTGCGAGGCGACGTAGGCTTTGGCCGGCGCGAAGTCGCCGATGATCCGGGATGAGTTGATGCCGGGGTGTCTCGCAGTCCTCCTAGCCGGTGAGAAGTCCGCTCGGCGCTTGTCCTGGCGACAGCGGGGGTAGGTCTCCCCGCGGTGATGGCTGCCAGCAGGTTGCTCGGGCACGGGCGGATGCAGCTACGAGGTCGGCGGCGGTGAAGAGGCGGTCCCGACATGGTGACGGTGTCCTGGTCCCGGGGCGGCGTACTCCGGTGGCGTCTCCGCGGTGTGGCTCTCCTCCGGTAGCGGAGAAAGCGGCGCGATCGGCTGCCTCTCGGCGGGTGTGCCAAGAGTCTCGTCCAACGGCGTGTACGGCCGCGTCGGAGGGTAGAGGAAATCCTCGATGGCGTGCGCGGCCACTGAGGGGGAAATACTACCAATAGTGGTCGGTAACGCCGGCCGTGTAAAAAGGGCCGTATAATGACCACAAGCGGTCAGTCCTCAGTGCTAGCTTAAGCCGTGCGCGGGCTCCAGTGCGCACTAAGGGGATAGTGCCAAACGGCGGTGCTGGCAGCTCTTATATAGCGCCAAAGACGGTTTCCGCGCACGAGTGGATGATCAAACGGTTGGCCATCTCGTGGCGAGCGCGTGGATCCCGTGCGCGGGCCGACAGTGTCGGCGCGCGGCAGCGCGCGCCGACGCGCTTGTCGATGAGCCAGAGAGGCGGTGACCGCCACAACATATTATAAGTACAAGATATATAATACATATATGATCTAATTATTTTCTGTTTTAAAAAAATTTATATATATCTCTTGAGTTCGCATAATTTTCATTTTGTTCTTCGGTTATTTCGTTTTCCATAATAATATCATTAACTGAGTTACCTGCAATAAATACTTCTTTTATTTTATCTGATATTGTATTTTATATATATATATATATATATATATATATATATATACACATAAAATACAAGAACAGAATACTAGAACATATATATATATATATATATATCATGATAACAAAGGAATTGAATGAATATCAAATATACTGACGTTCACTAATTTTAGTCGTATCTTGCTGTAATATGTGTAAAATATTTGTATGTACATGTTGTGTTGATATAACATTTCGTTTTAAATATCGTTTTCGATTACTGTTAATATCATTGTAGTAATCGTTATTTGTAAAATGTAAACTGCATATTCGAGCATCTGAATACGAACCCAATTATCTCGTCCTGTAGCCGCAATACAATATTTTATAATTTCTTTATTTTTAAATGGAAATCTAAAAAATTGATTTAAAATATATAATATATATAATAAATATATAATATAAATATATAATATAAAATATATAATATGATAATCAAAGAAAATAGATTTCTATTTCTTCTAAATGTTTCGCCGATTAAATAAAAATAAAAATTATATAATAAGGCTTCTATTCTAATTTATCGACAGTGTCAGTATTGTTATATTGTTGTTGCGCAAGTATTATATGTGATAAAAAATTGCGCAACGACAACATAATGATATTACAAAATTACAGAATAAGATCCCAAGAAACATTATATGAGTTAATTGTATAAAAACTTGTTATTATTTCCATTTGATTTCACACCTGTGAACAATTATTCAGATTTTTTTGTAATATTTTATGATTTTTGAAAGTAAATTATGCAAAATATTATTATTCGTAAACTAAACTTTTATAATACTGTACATTTAAAATGGACTTTGCTTTATTTTAACAATTATAGAAAAATTGATAAACTAAAGTAAATGTTTGGTTAGCTTTGTAATATTATATCTATATATAATATTACATCTAATATTACATCTAATAATATTACATCTATTATAAAAATTACAATGAAATACTTACTTATGAAATGTTATTTCTAAATTCTTATTCCGTTTAGAATTTTTATACTTTTTGATACAGCAAGAAATCGACATCTTTAAAAAATTTAGAGATATTTAAAATCTTTAATAAAAATGTCTGTCTCGTGTAATGCTCGTGGTGCATCAGTCATATTACCTTCACGTAACCACGTGACATCATTTGTCCCTTTTACGCCCCCTTTACATTATGTAATAAAATAAGTTTTGGGATCAACTTTCAGACTCAGTAAATAGAGGAGTTAGCGATCTAGTGTATAGTATAAATGTATATATAAATGTGTAATGTATAAACATCTATGGCCTGGTAGTAAATACACACAGGAGCACAGCCATAACCTTTTTACGGAGTATATAGGAGATAGTTTTGAAACTTGTTGGATTAACAAAAAAATGGAACATTCTTATTGCAATAACTTTCCGGACAATGGATTATTATCCGATACACAAGACACATTTGATGGCAATGATGTTTAAAACGGTCTCGCTTTCCCGCGCGGAGAGCGGTCAGTCGGTTGCCAGGAGGGGAAGCGAGGACGTTGGAGACAGAAAGTTGTTGATAAATTGTTAGGCGATAATTATAACAAATAACGATGCTTTATTTAACTAACAGTGGTGCGATGGAATGCACCGAATCTTCGCGTTAATGTTCGTGGCCGTGGACGGGCGAGACGGCGATCGGCGCGCAGATACAAAATAAAATATGGCTCGGGCGGTCGGCGCGATACTGATCGCGGTGCGCAGTTCGGTGGCGCGGGGCGCGCGCGGCGGTGGCGGTGTCGCACGTGTTCGTCGCGGGCCTTTAAATCGGCGTTGATTTAAACGTGCACGCGTGTCGCGGGTGTTGTCGCGAGGGTGGATATTTCGCGAGGTCGTCGGATCGTTTAGATCGGAGAACGGGTGTGCCCGTTCCCTGCCGAGAGGGCTCGGCTGACGGGGGTGCGCCCCTCGTCTGTCTGCGTGAATACCGAGTGAACTCGGCCAGCCGGGGAGGGCCCCAGTTGTGTGCGGAGAAGAAAGTGGCGGTGCCGAGTGTACTCGGCCGACCAGGGTGTACCCTGATGCTCGGAGAGGTAGTATCGGGGAGAATCCCGATACCCGGCGGAGAAATCTCGGAAACGGCGAAGTCGGATCGAGCGAACTCGACGCGCTGGGGAGACCCCAGCAACTCTCGGCTTGCCGTGCGAGATACGGAGACGGCTTTCGGCCAGGTCAAGCGAACTTGGCGCGTTGGGGAGAGCCCCAACAAAACTCAGGCTTGTTACCGGTTTCGGATGCTCGCTTCCTTGAGACGGGCTCTCGGAAAACGAGCTAGGAACAGGAATCAACGAGGAGTGCTTTCCTGTGGAGAGCGATGCCTTTTCATACCCGAGATCGACCTCCGTATTTTCGGTCGGATCGGTCGGATTGGTCGATCTCGAGGTTAGCATCCCTCTCCCCAGGAGCGAAAAAAAGGATCGGGTATAATTGGTTTTTTGGGGATTAGACGGAATAGGAGCGGGGGATGATTAAAGGTAGAGAAGGAATTCGGTGGGAAGGTAACGGTGCGGGGGTGGTTACGCGCTTGTGGACGCGGTCGTGGCGCGGTGCGGGACGCTCGCTCGTTTGCGTGGCGCGGCGTCGGTGCGGCGCGAGACGCGTTCACGCTCGGTGGTACGGTGCGTGGCGCGGTGCGGAGTGCGTTAGCGCTTGTTGGCGCGACGCTTGGTGCGGTGCGGGGAAATACCACGAAAACATACATGTTTTCGTGGTATTCTCCGACGCTTTGGAATTCGCGTATGGATATATTAAAAAAGGAGGCATTACTGCTTCTTTGCGGCCACTGCCGCACCGCCTGATGTTCGGCGGTCCCCGACCGATGGTCGGTCGGGGGAAATTCGGAGGAGGAATGGAGCGGAGGGATGCGCTCCGTTACATGTTAGTACAGCTATTTGCATTGTACATATAATATAATCATCAAATCATCTTTCATCTTATCTAAATATAATTTGCGTGAAAATATAATATGTAAAATAATGATACGATATGAATGATATGAATACGTTTCAGAAATTTTTCTGTAATATTCCAGTTCAAATATTATGAAACTTATCAAAATTTATCGACAAAAACCTGCTGAAAAAGTTAATCGAAAATAAGATGATGTTGATATAATATCGTAAATCATTTAATAAACTTTGTCCTTTTGACATTTTTAGGTTACGTTTACCTGAAGCAAACGAAAGAATAGACTCTTCACACGCGATCTGATTGGTTGACTTTTATTTCTTTCACGGCATTGTGCAATGCGAGGTGATCGCTTATTTCTATATTATTCTTATCGTTGTTCTTATCGTTATTCCCTCGCATTGTGCAAAGCGAATCCCCTTAACTCTAGACATTTAAAAATTTTAATCGTCTATATAAACATTTCAAATGGCCAAAAGTTTGTTCAATAATGACTCTAGTACTACACAATCTTTTATTAAATTTATTTTGTGTATGTGTTAAGTGACCGTTATCTTTAAAAGCAACCATAATGAAAATTTGTAAAGGATATGAGTCTTTCAAAAGATATGTATTTGGAGGAAGCATTTGTTTATGATTTTTATTTAATTTTTGATATTTGATTGAATTTTGCCACATCTTTGCATTATGTGTTGACCCCGGCCATCTACAATAAACATTAATAAATTCTTTTTTAGCATACCCAGATATCCTGTAATTATACAGAATAAAAGCCTTTCCTATTCTAATAGGAATTGTCTTTCATAGGTCCAGGTACTAAAATATGTGCTCCTACTGTCTACATCCAAAAACATTAGAAAAACTTGCATATCCTCTTAAGCAATTAAATTTTTCTATATTTTTGTATGCAGCTCTTCCTGTAGGCCAAACTATATATTTTTATATCTTTTTACTTAGTAATTTACACGTTCTCATAAAGACAGTATGAGCATTTCCTTTGCTTAAATCGAAACGATCTACAATTGAGCGAATAGATTCTTGATTTGCAACAATCCATATAAAATAACTAATAAGTTAATAGCTAGTTAATAAAATAGCTTTTTTAATTGAAATTGGTGTACATTCTTTCCCTATTTGTGATTCTTGTACACTTAAATCTTGAATAAGAGTCTGAGAATGTAAAATAATGTTAGAGATTATTAATATTTTATTAATTTATTTATAATCTGTATTTTTTTAATTTATAATTAAAGTATATGTTTAGTATGCACCTCAACTGACATTCTAGATAATCGAAAATGTACTTTAAAATCAATGTTGAATATAATGGTACTATTTTGGAGAAAAAGTTATAAATTTTTATGTATTTCACATGAATACCTTTGATTAATAATAAATCCATATCATTATCACTATCGCTGCTTAACAACGAATCAGAAGATTCATCTTTACATATTTTTTTTATTAAACTATACAGTGAAATGCTTTCATGTCAAATTATACATATAACCAATAATGTTAGATATATAGATACGTATATATGTCTTAATAAATATGTCAAAATGGTGAGGATTTTAGATTAGTAAATATATTCCCACCACATTAAATCAAGAATTCCATCTGTCCATCGATAAAATGAGTCAATAGATCTGATAGATATGTGATGACTTCAGCGCTGTAAATAGAAACGCATTAAGATATTTCATCGATGAATAAAAGAATTCTTTGATACATTTACGCTTCATACGATTGATTAATCGATGAATTAAAAAACTTGCTCATATACTATGGAACTTACATATTGACCATTGAGCTATATAGGGTGCTTTCTATTTAGTGACACAAGTTGACACAAGTATCGTTCTATCTTTCTTGGCTTTCAATGATTAACAAAGACAAAATGATACTTGTGTCGACTTGTGTCACTAATGTAAGAATTAGACGACCGTAAGCGGTCATGAAAGAGATTCGGAATATAAACAGCTAACAGAGAGGAGCCGTCGTGGTCGTGCAGACTAAGTGTCGGATTGGTAGACGAGAGATCCCGAGTTCAAATCCAGTCGGTCTCCGTTAATTTTTTCCGAATCTAATAGATATCTTTCAATCTCAGAAGTGGGATTCAGCCTATGTTACCTCAGAGAAGATTCAGCCTATATTACCTGACAAGTCGATCGTTCAAAAGTGAACGGAAAAAGTCGGGGGTAGTACTCCAAAGTCGTGTCGGTCGTTCAAGAGAAATGAACGGGAAAAAAGTCGCGGAGTAGTACTCCAAAGGAGTCGTGTCGGTCGTTCAAGAAAGTGATCGAAAGTCGGGAGCAGAAGCTCCAAGTTTCGGATAAAAATCCGATAGAGGAAGACTCGGTACATTCGGGACGAATGTAATACCAGAATGGTCGAACTGTAAGAATTAGACGACCGTAAGCGGTCATGAAAGAGATTCGGAATATAAACAGCTAACAGAGAGGAGCCGTCGTGGTCGTGCAGACTAAGTATCGGATTGGTAGACGAAGGATCCCGAGTTCAAATCCAGTCGGTCTCCGTTAATTTTTTCCGAATCTAATAGATATCTTTCACTAAATGGAAAGTACCCATAGTATACTGAAGTAAGTCTTCAAGGAGTGGGGATGTCTCACTTACTAAAAAAAGATAACGTGCAAGTTGGAATCACTCTCTTTATTAAGAGATTCCCTGATTGGTTATTCTCGAACCATAAGGTAATACACTATAGAAAAGAGATAAAGATTTCAACTTGCCCATCCTTTTCTCTGCCACGGTTTTCTATAGTTTAGTATAGGAATAGTTCCAGTATACTATAGAAATGTTACAATCAGAGACTGGCTACGACTGATCCGCCATGTTTTGGCTAAATCTTACAAGAGAGAAAGAAATATACATCATCTCACTCTAACCTACAATAATATAACGTGTTTTGGTAAACAATATCTTTTACTTTGCGTTTCGATATTCACTGCCAATACTGAAAATATATAATTCAGATCACATATATTATAGATTTTCAGTACTAACAATGGGGGTATTAAAACTGAAACCTCAGTTTTCAGCTTGTACGCCCTGGAGGGGGGGAGGGGTTAATCATGTAACTTTACATGAAATTGAAAAAGTGAAATTTTTCACTTTTCATTTTTCACTTTTTATTTTTCATTTTTCATACCTTGACATTTCACGTACAGCGATTATGTATGTAGCTGAATGTAGAAAATCATGAAACATAGTTTCATAGGTTTTATAGCTAATGAAAATTATTTTATTGATACAGTATTATATACATCTTTTAATAACCAATTATATAAGTGTACTACGTATACTTAATCCTAACCTAATCTTCTCTAATTCCAAAGCATATTTATTAATTCTCTAAATTTCCGCCTTTCCGCCATCAAGGTACATGGCGAAAAAATTCACGTAAAAAATTTCACATTTTCATGTTTGAGAGAGTTACATGATCCCGCAAAATCATACATGATCGTAAGTTCACGTGAAACTTTTCACTTTTCACGTTTCCGTCCTAGGGGAAAAGTTACATGATCGACCCCCTGCTTCAAACGCACGTTCGGGTCGGTTCGTGGGGCAAAGCGACACTTTTTTCTGCCAAATTCCTTCGTTTTATGCAAAAACGCGTCAAATGAGTCTAAATTCATCAAAATCGAAGTAGAGGCCGCTAAACTAAATAATTACCATCAAATAATATAGAGATAGTAAAATTACAAAATATATTGATAAATTAATTAATTGTGATTAATCAATTGAAAGATATTTATTAGATTCGGAAAAATAAACGGAGATCGACTGGATTTGAACTCGAGATCCTTCGTCTACTACCGAGACACTTAGTCTGCGACGACTTCTCTTTGTTAGCTATTTATATTCCAAATCTCTTTCATGATCGCTTACGACCATTTAATTCTTACACAATATAATAAAATGGGTGAATGTTCAGCATCATTTTGCAATAATTCATCGACAAAAGATTATATTATAAAAATTTTTCTAAGAGATTCTAAATATCGAGCTTTATATGATTGCAAAATGTAAAGAAATAAATACGAATTATATATTAACTTGTAACAATTTGTTTTTTTAAAATTGTAAAAAATACATTGTTTTTAGGTTAAGAATTTTTTATAAAAAAGATAAAAACAATAATGTCAATACACATAAAATATATAACGGTAAATCTGGCGATGCATTTTGCATTTAAATAATATTTTTTGTAATAAAATCTTTAGATTTTTAAAGGAACAAACCTTAAGAATGTCTATGAAAAATTCTTATTTTTTTTCTTTCATTAATTTTTAATTTTTGAGAGTTTCATTATTTTATATTAATTTTATATTTTTATTTATTTTTTTATTTAAATTTTATTTTATATTGCAATAAAAAGGTTGTTTATAATAATAATAAATAAGTAATGTTAATATAATATTTTAATTACTGTGAGATGGTATTAACTATTACTTTAATAAAGAGAATTATTTTTCTTTCATGTTTTGTTTTATTTATTTTACTTTATTTGTATTATTTTATTTAATTATAATAAATATATTATAATTAACATTAAAAATAAACAATAAATAAATTGTAATAAATTTAAAATTGTTAAAATTAAAAAAATATATTAATAAATTGATAATATAATTATCAATTATGTAAAATAAATATATACATTTTATTATATATAAATATATACGTTTTATAATATATATATACATACATTATATATAATATATATATATATATTTTATTACCTTGCTTATTTTTTTTTAATTATAATATTACAATTTAAGATTAATATAGTTAATGATTTGAAAATAAGTGGGAATAGCCAAAAGATGGCGGACCAATAAAAAATGGCTTTTTTGTGACCTGTTTCTGATTGTAGTGTCTCTAGATTGTGCGAATCGAAAGCGCTATTAGTAGCTTCCAGCCTTGAATAAAACATCTGATTCGAGATAACGAGTGTACTTAATTTGACTTAATTGACGAGACGACGTACGTCTTGATGTACTTCGAATATTAACGGAATCTGCCTTTTTATGGAACTAATGATATTAGCACATGGTATAGTTATGAAGCCGTTGTACTCGTAATCGATCACGTATGCGCTCGCTGAGATACATCGTCGATCCGTGTCTGATAATTGTAACCTTGAATATATTCGCGGGAAGCAGTATCGAAAATAAAGACGGAAAGTTTCGACGTCGATCTACCGATTCGATTCGATCCGCAGATCTTAGATCGCGCACGGGAGGAGCGCGCGAGGTGTTGGGAAGAAGTTGGTGCTAACCTAAGATGCAAACATCCGTGAACATTGACGCGCTTATATTACTAATTCATCTGTCGTACTGGTCCTTCGGCACGGTAACAGCTAGCGGTGGGGCTCTTGATTCTACTCCGACCTTCCAAACTAGTGCCTCGAGCACTCCACATTCCAAAATAACGGCCTTCTCTGCCACTCTTACCGATGGATTGGCCCAAGCAGTGGCTCAGGAACCTAGTAAGTTGTCAAATAACAAGTCGTCGTACCAAGTTTGACAAGCATGACGAATTACACAGAGTATTTTGGATGTTCGATTAACTTGTTCCAGCTATAGATACCTGTAACGATGACTTAGCTTGCATCACTATGGCTTCTCATGATCGATTAGGTTTAGAAGCTATAAAATCTCTCCATAGCCAATTGGATGACGATGCGAATGGAAATGTTGATTTATCTGAATCAGATGATGTAAGGATATTTATATTGCTTAAAGAAATCTGTTTTATATTTAAGATCATACATAATATATATGCATTTATATATATATATATATATATATATATATATATGTGTGTGTGTGTGTGTGTGTATTATCTTCTAACTCTGATAGTTTTTGAGAGAAGAACTGCAATATGAGGCTGGTTATGAACGAAGACAAAGGGCTTTCCACCACAATGACGATATGCATATTAGTGTACGAGAACTCTGGGAAGCTTGGTTGCGATCAGAAGTAATATAATGATGTCTTTTTATGTCAACTTTACATATATAGTAAAAAAATGTCTTTCATTAACACTTTGTATTATAAATATTATGTATAAAATATCATCAAATTTTATTTTTTATAACATTTTCTATGTATCAGGTTCATAATTGGACTATAGAACAAACATCGGAATGGTTAACTTCCAATGTTGAGCTTCCTCAATATGTTCCTACTTTTATACAGCATCGTGTAACTGGTGCTACACTTCCTCGGTGAGTTATTATAATGAAATTAATCGCATGAATAATGATGTATGTGCTTTTATTATTTTATAATTAAAATATGTATATATTGTTGCACATAAAATTCTGTAAAAATTATATTTTTAGATTAGCTGTGAACAATATGCATTATCTTAGCAATGTTTTGGGTATTAAAGATCCTATTCACAAACAAAAAATTGCCTTAAAAGCAATGGATGTTGTTCTTTTTGGTCCTCCCAAAGGTAATATTTCTTATTATGCTATAGTATAATACACTTATACTATACTCATACACTTATACACTTATACTCTCTGTAGATTGAAACTAATAATAAATATAAATAATAATTAATAGATACTGGACACAACATCAAAGATTTAGTATTGGTAACATTATTATTTGGAGCACTTATTGGATGCTGGTATGTCTATCAACAAAAGAAAAATTCACAAAAGCATCTTCATAGAATGATGAAGGATATGGAAAGTTTGCATAATGCGGAACTCGCACTGGAAAATTTGCAGGTATCTTTTTTTTAAAGATTTGTCTTATTAAAAACTAATTTTAATAAGATTAAAAAAAATAAATTTCATTATCTAAAAAATTTTATTAAGATTACATGAAATCTATTGCAGAAAGAATTAGAGAGAGCAAGAATGGAACAAGAAAGTGCAACTACTGAAAAACAGAATTTAGAGAAACGTTTGCAAGATGAAAGCTTAGGATTACATACTTCATATTCAGATCTCGAAGTATCGCAATTGAAAGCGGAAATTGAAGTTAATATTGTTCTTTGTCTATTTTATCTGCACATACATGCGCAAATTGATATATTTGTTCTTATCAATTTACATACTTTGTAGATGTTGAAATTAGAGTTACAACGTGCTGAAGGTGAACTTGAAGACAGATGCTGGTCACCACCAGCTGGACTGCAGCATTGGCTACAATTGACTCATGAAATTGAAAACAAAGCGTATACAAATAAAAAGATAGCAGCTGAAAAGCAACTTCAACAAGCACGAGAAGCGGTAAAAGAAATAGTTTTTTTTTAAATTATTTAATACAAATCTTTGATTCGATACTTGTATCGCATCATCTAAATTAGTTTGACAATTTATATCAAGAAAATAAGTATATTAAAAGTAAAATTTGTTGCAGTGCGAAAAATTGCGAAAGAAACGTTCTAGCCTGGTAGGTGCCTTTGTTTCTACTCATGGAAAATCTATCGATGAGGTCGATAAAAGCATTGTTGAAGCAAGAACTGCATTAAATGAAGTAACAAATGAATTGAAAGAAAGAGTACATCGTTGGAAGCAAATTGAATTGCTTTGCGGTTTTAATATCATTAACAATAATGGCTTAAATTATTTAGAGGCAGTTTTATACAGAGGAACACCTAATGGTAGAGGTCTTGGACTCAGAGGTATTTAATTTTAAATTAAAGCAAAGTGTATAATATAATAAGTGTGTCGATGCTTACTAAGATTATAATCCACAAATAAAAATAAATAATATTTGTATACTTTTAAGAATAAGGATTTGTGATGATTTTATGATTTAAATTTTTAAATTATTTGTATGTAATATTATAGGACGACTCAGTAGCCAAGATGATTTAGATGATGAGGCAAGTTCAGTGTATGCACCATCAGCGGTCAATACAATCACTGCAGGTAAGCTGGATACGGATTCCAATGAGTACTTAGATTGATATACACCAATGCTCATTTTATTATTACTGTGGCCTATTTATCGCGTGTGCGCATAAACATACACACACACACACACACACATACACACACACACAGATATTGGCCACAGAATGTTGAACTTGTGACGATAATTTACTAATAAGTTTCCGAGTTTAATAATATAATAGAAAAAATATTTTTTGTAGTATGATAACTTTATACCAGTAAAAGATGTATGACATTAAAATTTCTATAATTTGTTAATATTGAAATACGCCATGTGCCTTAGATATACGTCATAACTATTGTATATAATAATATAGCTAACAAATACTAGAAAGAACATATTAGAAATGCAAAATGCAATCCAATTTTATATATGTTATCTGATGAGTAAGGGATCACACATAAAGTAATAAATGATGCCATTATCGTGCCAATACATGCCAATGTATCAAAATATTTTGGATATGTAATATGTGAAATAGAAAGTAAAAATTAATTTTATGAATCGGTTAAAGTAAATCAACTAAGAAAAATGATATATTAAAACACTACTATTATAAATAATGTTAAATTTATACAAAAATTTATGCAAAAAATATAAAAGTTACAAAAGCTACTATATTTATATATGTATGTTGTCTTATATAAAAATAACTGTTTTAAAACTTTTTAGAAAATCTATTTTTTTTTTTAAATTTTTGAAATCTTGATTTGATTTAATAAATTTAATAATAAGTGATAAAGTGACATATCTTATATAAATACACACGTAATATTTTTATTACAATATTATTAATACTGCAAAGAAAATTATTAATCATAGAAATATACTTATGCGAAAGAATAAATGGTAAATATGAATTGGCTTTAAAATATTTAATTACAATTCCAATTATTTGTTTTTTAGCATTATAACATTAATATTAGATCTGATTGCAACACATACATAATAATAACTCAAGCATTATTGATTAAAAGAATTGCTACTTAAAATTTTATTTATACACATATGACATACAAAATAAAATATAAAATTGCATAATAAGACAACATGTGGTTTTAGAAATGTACATAGGTACAGATCTTACAATAATATACATACACATAGGACAAAGTTTTATATGTATGTATATATACATATATATAGAGGAAAATTATGATAAATTGTGATGTGACAAATCAAGATATTTGTTTATGAACTTTAATTTTGAATTCTTGTAAATCTTGATATAGGATCATAAAACTGTTTATAATGTGTTATGGGCATTATACTTATAAATAAAATATGTGTACATATATAATATTGTTAGGATTGATTTATTAATAATAGCCGAATTGTGTGTATATTTAAAAATCTTTTTGTATCTTGAAATCTTTCGAGTGTATCTTGTTACACGTGCTTATAACATTTTGTTGTTTTCAATGAATCGAAAAATGTCTAATTATAAACGATTATCAATTAGGATTGAAATTGTTGCCCTTGAAATAAATTTGTAAACCATTTATTATTCTATAGTTACATCTGTTAAAGAAACGATGCCTTAAAATATATGTATATTAGAGGGAGTTTATGAGTGATCTTTTTGTTTTATAAAGATTACGTAACACAATAGCGTTATTTTTCTGTATGAAATTTTTAGTAATCATTATTAATAAATTTAAACAAGCTTGGAAAAACAAGAACTGGGCTTGTTAATATGACCTGTATCGAATTTTACTACTTATTGCATGCTCTTTATTCTAAAGCCTAATGTTTAACATTTAAATTATTAATATAGTGTTAAACAATGAATAGTCAAATATACACTTGTACATAATATTTAAAGCTGTAATTCATCAATTTTTTAACTATGCTATTTCTGGTAATTATAACTCATTACAAGTATAATAAAGATTATTCTTTTAGATTATAGCTTTTAATTACTAGTTTAAAATAGCAATTTTAACTTAACCAACGTGAAAAATAAATCGATTAAACGATTGTCTCGTAAGGATAAGTCTTACGAGATAAGGGCAAGTTGAAATTTTATATATTGATGACTAATAATATGAGAGATAATCCTGAATGCAACTGAATGGTGACTCACACTTTGCTAATGCAAATTTGTACAGTATACGACGTACATGTATTTTAATAATGCTAATTTTTACATTTTTTTTTATGTAGAACTATTATATGTATAGAAGAAGAATTTCCACAATTCTCGAAAATATCATCTTGTGATATTTTCAACGTCAAATCGATGCACGAAAGAATAAATTCTCCCACTATCTAGAATGCAAATCAAAGCTTTGCGCAACTTGTCATAGTTCTCATTAATACCATTATTTCCTTAATAACGATAAAGAAAGGAATTTGCATTTTAGACATCATACACTTGGCATATTCGTAGGTATTTTGGAGAACTCGACATGGAAAGAGTCATCGGTATCGCCCGGTGGTCGATTTGGAAACGAACTCTCCGACTCCTCGAGCAGTGAAGCGGAGAAAGAACCACACGGGGTTGTCCACTTCGTGTTAGGTGACGGATCGGAGGAGTCCGCTGGAGCTTCCGAAAAGATCGTATCGTGCAAAGAAAAGTCAGGCATTGTACGTTCTTATAGCCAGGATACAAATATACTGCTCAACGAAGACAAGACATCGTTCCTGCCGAAAACATCGTATTCGGAAAATTCGCTCGATGTTTCGAATAGACCCAGTTGTCGTCCCATAACATTAACGACTACGATGACAACGGCGATAATGACAACAACGACAACTACAACAAGCATCAAGAAACCGTTACGAGAATTATCTACGGTAATGTCGGTCGACGATGAGACTCTCTCTACTGATTCCAATTCTACCGCCGACAATGACGAGCTTAAGCGGAGACGTAGGAAGCTACATTTTCCAGCCTTTAGGAAGAACAAAACTAAAATTACGTGATGCTCGCTAGTCACATAACATTATTTGTTACTTAACTACTATCAGTTTCATTTCGCGACGTGCACTTAAGAATTATTTTATCAGTAATTATTAATTATTAGCTACTATTATTCACATGACATATACACACATATACACAGACAGTATTCCCTTTCTTATTCTTTATCTCCTTTTCCGTATGTCTTTTTTTCTTTTCCTTTGCGCATGTATAAATTTATGAAAATGTAATGATTGTTTTAGAATAGTGTTTAGTGTCCCAATATTCTCTGCTTGCCAAACTTACATATGTGCAAAATAATAAAGAAACGTGAGTCAGCGGATACATCACGGAAAGACATCCGACCTAGGTAGAGAAGTTTTAGAATTGCAATATTATGGAAAGTTTTAATGTTATGGCAATATATATATATATATATATATAAAAATACATATCGAAAAAAAAATATATATATATATATATATATATATATATATATATATATATATAATTTTTTTTTCGATATGTACTTTTTAGGAGAGACTAAATGTTCTCCAAACCGCAAACTTTTATGAAATAAGAATTTTTCACGATGAGACATTAGTAGTAATAATTATCGTTAATATAATCTTTTCTCGCGATATAATTCTGTAGTTTTCGTCTCGATACTGGGCTGGTCACAAATTCAATGTTGGGAGCATTCTTGTCTACATGTCATTTTCCTCTACGTATCGTAATGATACATGAAGTTACATCGTAAGAATATCTTCGAAAAAATAATTCAAGTTATTAAAATTATCATTAACTCGTATCGTCCACATATACTGGCAATATATGTGATATTTACTTTGGCACTTCAGCAAAAACATTATAATATGAATTTTATATACATCTGTACTCGTAAATCGATTATAAGATACTATGTAAAATTTTATTGGAAACGCACGCTTAAGACAACTGTTTATATTGCGAAAAGACTCTACAAAGGCTCTCGTATAAACATATCCTAACAAACAACATTGGGACTTCTGTTTGAATCCGTATAATCTTTTTTTACCCAAATTGCATTAAACTTTACGTCTTTAAATTTAACTGCAGGAAACTGCTTTACGCGAGGACGTAAAATGTATGCTAAAGAATTAACTACACAGAAGCGCAATCATATAAATAAACGCGTATATAAATGCGTCCTCCAATCCTTCGTGAATTTTGATTGTTTTAGAGTGAGCAATTTCAAGTGAGCCGTTTCTCTCTGTATGTTTTTGCTTCGAGTCTTGATGCCGCTGAAATGTGATCATATTATTGTACATAGTCATATAATTGATATATTGTACATGATTATATATTGAAATATATATATATATATATATATATATATATATATATATATATCTGTCTTCATTTATGCACTGAAAATCAAATGGCTCACAGGATTACATCATAGCGAGATTGAGACTCTGTAATTTTAATAATTTGTTAAATGATTGTCATCGTTATTTTATGCTCCCGAACGCGTAAATACAATTATATAACAGTTTCTTAACATACCAGATTCATTTCCAGATGATGTTTTGCCACGTTAGTTTATTTAAATCGTGTTGAATTTATTCCTTTGTGGTATGCTCAAGTATATTAGTCGCTCGTATGTTTCCATCTTTATAACAAAATTTTTGAGTGATTTTGATAAACAAAATCTATAATATTGTGATCAGACTGACACGTTTCAATTTCAGTGCAAAAAGAGACATTTCAAATTATGAGGAATAGAGATGCCTTTGCGCATTCTAAAGACAATGGTACATCTGTAATATATGTTATTATATACTACTAATATATGTTACTATATAACATATTGTAAATATATACATACAAGTGAAAAGATATGAGACTGAAATGTGTCACCATTGTCACAATATTTAGCCATGGTTGACTAAAAATAGTCTCTAGTTCTCCTACAAAATATTTTTCCATAGAGGACTGAAGTAGTGAATTTATATTTATAAAGGACAGTTTTTAAGGTTATGTACAGCTTTATATATTATTCTTTAAATGAATGATAGATCTGATTACATCTTAAGCAGCATGAGTAAAATTTATGAAGATTTGATCCGTAATCTTCTGCATTAATCTTTGTGCATTAAAATTGAATATATAGAAATAAGGAAAGGTCATTTATATAAATGTATCTGTATTTAAATTTTATTCTTGATATTACGATGTCGCTTGCAAATGCAGCGCGTCTTCCTTAAAAACGCGGAAATGACATTTTACAAAATAAATGAATTAAAAATTTTTTAAATGTCAAATGAATAATGTGTACATATACGCAACATTTAAAATAAATGAATTACATTAAAGAATTATATTCTTCTTGTATATATGAATTTGAAAATTCTTTTACATACATATAATTTATTTAAATTATATGAATTTTATTTTAATTATTTTAAATTAGAATAACTAGCTATTGTTGCAAAAAAAACTTATTAATAATCGGTTAATTTAAAAAATTTGTAAGAATTAGACGACCGTAAGCGGTCATGAAAGAGATTCGGAATATAAACACTAACAGAGAGGAGGTCGTGCAGACTAAGTGTCGGATTGGTAGACGAGGGATCCCGAGTTCAAATCCAGTCGGTCTCCGTTAATTTTTTCCGAATCTAATAGATCTTTCAAATTTTTGTTTACATTTCTTTAAATATGACATATGTTATCTTCAACTATTCTTAATAAATCACTCAAGAAAATTCATATTATATTATCGCTTAACAATAAGTATATTATTGGTTTTCGATATTATTAATTGAATTCTTATAGTTTTATTTTGAAGTATAAATGAAGTGGCCTAAATGTAGAGTTTGCATTTGCCAGCGGCAAACTCAATATGCCGTCCATACGGAAAAATATAATCTGCTATATAAAAGTAAGCATATCCTATTATCAATGTTAATCAGACACTGCGCAAGAGATAAAAATTGCAATTTAGCTCAAAATTTTACATTTAAAACGATAAAACTTCGTTGTAATAATATTTACATGGACTTATCTACTACATTACGCAAATGTATATAAGTACCCCGATAACAAAACCTGCAGAAACAAATTTTGAGCAGAGGTTGCTACCAATATTTGATGACAAAAAGGCAATAAATTGCACACAGAGTCTGTAATATCTGACGATGTGAGCAAACTGTCCTAAAGAATATGACAAAACTTGCTGACATGCTATGCCAGCAGATTGCTAGCGAAAACCGAGCAAAGCCTGCCGACATGCTATGCCAACAGATTGACAGCAAAAACCGAGCAGAGCCTGTCATTATGCATATTTAAACACAATAATTGGAAAACTACCGCTAGATGACCTTCGTTTCTCGCATGCAAAATTTATCAAACTTTCTATATAAGCGAAATCGTAATGGAAATTTAAATATGCATTTATTATTTACATATTTTATGTATATGTTTGATACAAGACGTAATCGTCCAATAAGGAAGTTAGGGCAAACTCCGTTCAATTTATTCGCATAGTAGGTCAACAAGCTCTGCTCGGTTTCTAGCGCCAATGTGTTCGCATAGCATGTCAACAGATTCTACTCGGTTTCTGGCGCCAATCTGTTCGCATAGCATGTCGGCAAGTTCTGCTCGGTTTCTGTCGCCAATCTATTCGCATAGTATGTTAGCAGCTTTGTCGACAAATCCTGAGCCTAATGGGGGACATAGATGACTATGCATCTGCAATCAATATCTGATCGAATTTGTTGCCAATCTGCTAGCAAATTGCTAGCATTTTGCTTGCTGGATAGTTGTGTATGTGGCGCACGCACGCGCGCATGCGTATTATACAGTTATATATATTATTTAAAATTCAAAGTGTAACAGTCATCAAATGAGACTAATTAAAATTCTGATAATCGATGTGATCATATAGAGTTAAAAAAATTTCCCATAATCAGTTTTATAACATAAAAATATACATATGCAAACACATGCACATACACGCGCGCGCTCGCACACATGCATGCACGCACGCACGCACGCACGCACACACACATACACACACGGATCACTTTCTTAGACATATATGCAATTAACCAACATGATTGGGAATCGATTTAATGTTTAACAAATCCGATCCGTTTTGTCATAAGAACGATTGTATTTATTATACAATATTATTAATAACATCTAGACATATATTCATTGACATACCGTTAAAAAAAAACATATCTTGTTAAAAATTTTGTTAAAATGTACAAATTATAAGGAAATGACAACATAGGACAAAAAATGAGAAAGGCATGTAAAATTGCGCACGCGAGCGCAGTAGTGTCTATGTGTGTGTGTGTGTGTGTGTGTGTGTGTGTGTGTGTGTGTGTGTGTGTGTGTGTGTGTGAGGGGGGGGGGCATATGTGCACGCACGCACGCACGCACGCACGCACGCGCGCGCACACACACACACACACACACACACACAATATTCTAATATAATGAATGAAAAATATAATATATATTTTTCATGTAACATCATCTAGCATATTCGCTATTTCACGTTTAGGCGACGGTTCTAAAGATGTATAAAATACCATAAATACAAATATACATACGTACATATAACTAGAAATTGCAGGTATATCAGCCAAGATTGTTAATACTGACTTTGAAGAATTCGACAAGACTATACTTGGAAAATATGACGCGCATATTACACACGCACGCGCACGCGCGCGCGCCCACACGCACGCACGCACGCACGCACGCACGCACGCACGCACGCACGCACGCACGCACGCACGCACGCACGCACGCACGCACGCACGCACGCACGCACGCACGCACGCACGCACGCACGCACGCACGCACGCACGCACGCACGCACGCACGCACGCACGCACGCACGCACGCATATAATTAGAGATAGAAATATTTAATTTGCCAGTATGCTCTCGTCATCTTGTTGATCACTAGTTTCAGCCGCGGAAGGTATCGTGGCGAGTAATCTAACGGCCAATCTTCCTGGGGATCCTGGAGGTTCCGGCTCCTGAATGGCGAGTTGACGAGTTAACCGCGGCTTCGGTCTGATTGGTCTCGGTGTATTACGCGCACTAATTTCTAGAGAGGCACTAGATCTCGAGATGCGCCAAGTACTGGTGCTGGCAGTAGTCGCGGAACCAGAAGAATCGTTACGCGAGGAGCTTAAATTCGAATCCTGCGAGGGTTTCCTAGTAATCAACCAAGAGGAAGTCTTCCGCTTCGAATCTAGTAGTCTGAGTGGAATACCACAATGATGCGTTTGCCGCCAAGAATCCGATCTAGATGAGGAAAAGTTTTCACTAGACGATACCGAGGACGCCCGTTTATGCTGTTTCTGCTGGATCTGAGCGATCTGATAAGCATACTGATCGTTACGCGCATGCCGTGATCGAGAGTCGCGTGTACACGGCCAGAATATCCCACTGCTCCACCAACGGTAAAATAAACGACGGCTTCCAGTTTCCAAAAGTTTTGAATTACAAGCACACGGTGTTTCAAATCCTTGATTCTCTCGCGACGACCGATCCATGAGGCTGTTCGTGTTGGCGGGCGTTTGCCGATTACTAAAATTCGAACTATGTCGACATCTACCGATACCTCGAGTTACGCGTGACTCCTCGATCGCTTTACATATCAATACGCAATCCTTCTTAAATTGTTTTGTAAGGATCGCATATAGAAAAGGATTGCAACAAGAGTTAAGTGGTAGCACGAATACCGCGAAAATTTTAGCTTGCTCTAGAGATACCAATTGCAATCCAAAGGTCGCTGTGAGAGAGAAAAAGGCTATCGGCGACCAACAGAGAAAATCAGTAAAAACGAGCAGAGCCATTCTCTTCGCTATGCGAGAGTCATTTGAATTCCATGCTTGGGAGCCTCGTATCGCACAATACATCTTCAAGTAGCATCCCATTAGTATCAGAAAAGCTACTCCATTAATGAGCATGAGGAACACCACGTATGCGAGTGCCGCACTGCCATTAGTTTCGAACGGTAAACAAATAGCAAATTTTCTATAGTCTGAAACTCCCAACAATGGTAAGCTTGCCATAATTAGAGCGAAACACCAGCCTATCATCATGATATAGCCCGCATGTTTCAATGAGAGCCGTTTGTTTAAATGCATCGCGTGCGTTATCGCATAATTTCTCTCTAAAGTAATCACAGCGAGTGTGTATACGCTCAATTCAGAACTAAGAACGCCCAAAAAGCCAGCCAGCTGACATCCGACTGACATTTGCCATGGTATCGCATACATTCGAAATTCTCCTAATGTCGATGCGTCAACAACGGCCAATAACCCTAAAACAAATTGAAATAAAAATCTCCCTAAGGAAAAAAATAATATCCAATAATAACTATTTTCATTAATATCCAATAATCCAATAATAACTATTTTCATTAATATTGTGTATTGTGTATATGTAAATGCACATGCAATGTAAATGCAAATGCAAATATAAAAATGCAAAATATAGAACGAATAATATCCAAATCGACATAAAAGAAATACATAAAGACATTACCTAGGTAAACACCCATAAAAAAATCGGCAGCGGCCAAGTTGCAGACTAAAAATCGTGGCACATCCATTTTACTTCTTGAAAATATTAAAACAAATACCACAATGCCATTTCCAAGCATGGCGAGAAGAAAGACTATCCATACACCGCAACGTAAAGTCCACCAATCGAATAAATCTTGGCATGGTAGGAAAGGACCTGAAAAAATTTCACATATGCATATAAATTAATTAAATAGATAAAGTGTATCGTCATCATACATTCGACGCATTTCGAAACTATCATCATCGAATTATCCGACATACCGGGTTGTGGCAAGCACTGGATGCGAGAGGATACGAGAGTCCGAGTTGCCGACGTCGTTCGATCGTCTAGATTCTCAAAATAATCCTCTACGTAGGAAGGCAGATTTCCCGGATAAGTAAAATCTGAACCAAAGTTGGCCCGAAGTTCATTTATCTGCGATCCAAATTTGTCAGTCAAGTTATCTAAAAGAAAAAAAAATCGTTATCACTTCGGAAAGATCAGTGATGAAATATGATACGATGATACAAAAATGTTTGTTCTTTTCACACATATTCGTTATTCTTGTAGACTATGCAATATTTGATGATTGAGTTTACAGTGAATATTTTGCGATTGAGTGTTAAATACGACATTGATAAGTACAAAACATAAAAAGTGAAAACAATAAACGAAGAAATATATATAAAGAAAAGTTACTTACCTAATTGTGGCCAGATATCGCTGAATGTAGAATTCCACAAGCTAGTATCGAAATCGTCGGTGGGAAATAAAATCGACTCCTGGACCGGTGTCTTTGTGACGGATTCCCCTTCGAGCGGAAGAAACGAGCAGCAATGATAAGCGTATGACAATAACATTGTTTGTACTCGCGGAAATCTTTCAGGAGGTGGAAATTCTCGCAATGCGGGATTATTAAATGTCTTGAGATGTAATAATCCTGCGAGACCTCTTATTGGCAGTGTAGGGAAGACATTATTTCCTAAATTTCTACAAATAAATACCTATATCTTAATTGCATATAAAAATTAATTTGTGAAAAAGTATTCTTTTATGAAAATTTCTTTACAAAACATGCGCGAATTATGCAGACGCACTTACAAATCTTGCAACCGTTTTGTTTCTCTAAACGCGTCAGGATGTATGTATTCGATATAATTATTTTCCAAATCTCTAAAATATAAAGTGGAATATAAAAATATTAATTAAATATCAAATTAAATTAAATTAGATATAAATTATTAGAGAAATATATAAAATATGAGTAATATAGTTAAATGCGTCTTACTACACTTACAGAACTTGGAGTCTAGATAATCCAATAAACACATCACTGGAAATGCTTCGCAAATTATTGTTGGATAAAAGGAGATCATGCAACATATTTAAACCTTTAAAAGCGTCATCGGGTAATATGGATATCATATTACTAGCTAAATCTCTAAAACAGCAAGATTTGCACCACTTACACCATCTTGGATATTCAATATACTTTACACGTGCTATAATATAGTTATTAATATAGTGTATTACATTACAAAATTGCATATTACTTACAAAACACGGAGTTTATTACAATTTCGTAAATTTGGTATTTCTGTCAAAAAATTGGATTTCACATTGCTGAAAACAAAAACAAAATGTATATGGGAAATGATTATTGTTAAAACAAGAGCTATAATATGAATATGTATGAATTATAAGATGATACTACAAACAGATTACTAGGCAAAAGTAATTTTGATTAAATTTAGCATTAAACTTACAAACTTTTTAGTTTCGGACATTGATGACAAAGATTGGGAGGAATCTCCTTCAACTGAGAACGATCTAATCTTAATACTTCCAAAGACGTTGCTCCATTTAAATCAGGAAAAAGTTTCAATTCCTTCAAATTCGACAATATCCTATAATTGATAAAAAAATATGATGTTATTTCTAATATAGTATAATTGTTTATACCAATTAAATTATTTATATCATATTTATATCATATTATTATATCTGCTAAAAACTGGAATAAAATTCAAAATAAAATTACTTACAACTTACGAAGTTTACCAAGATTCTGGAAGGTTTGATCATGTATCTCTTTGATAGGATTTCCGCGTAAATCAAGCGATATCAAATTGTTGACATGGCATAACGCATCTCTCGTGAGTTGCTCTATTTTATTATTCGATATAGATCTACAGAAATAGAATAAAAAAATTCATAAACGTATGTATATCGCACTCACATTACATTGAGGAAATTAACATGCTCATGTATGAGCAAGCAGATGGAAAAATATTTCAAAATTATTGGATAAAAATGTGAACAAAAGGCACTTACAATTCTTCAAGCTTAGGTATATTTAGAAGAGCAGCCGGTATCTTTGTTAAATAATTTTCATCGAGTTCCCTGAAAATAGGACAGATGAAAGATCATAGATTGCAGATAGATTATGATTTATTCTTCTTAAATACTTACAATATACGAAGATTCGCTAAATTTATAAACGCGTCATCATGAATGGCACGTAAACGATTACGTCGAAAAAATCTAAAAAATAAAATATATATATATGTATGCGTGCGTGCGTGCCTGCGTGCGTGTGCACACGCGCGCATGTATGTAGTCATGTCGTGTAGATATACAGCATCACTATTCTCCTTTAGATTTTATATTTTCTTTCCTTATATCTAACAATTATTATTACGTGTGTATATACTTACAAAATTTCGAGATTAGAAAATCGATGGAAAGCATGTATTGGAATGTCTGTTATATTATTGTTGGTCAAATCACTGAAACAGTAAAATTAGGAAAAAATTTTAGAAAAACGTATATATTACAACAAATAAGAAAATTCGCAGCTAAAATATAATACCAATGAAATATGTATCATGTTGTGTGTTTACGTTATTGCAATACGTTATATCACACTCCTAATACAAAAAGAGATCACTCATAAGCTTATATTTCTATATGATATATAATAAAATTCGAAGAAGAGAAGCGGAATGAATGTTATCGAGCATAAAGTCATCGAGCGATATCTTCTAAAAATAATTCTTTTACGAAAGATGACTATGAAAAATTATTGCACTCGTAGAGGATTGTATTTGTGTTCTAAAGCAAGAAAAGAGAATTACATTCGCAGTAAAATTAGAGTAATAGATATTAAAGAGCAAATAATATTTTTGTATATATTTTTGTAAGATCGACGACTAAAGTGATATTCAATCGTTAGACAATCGTCGTCGCACTAAGTTATTTCTTTTTTTTCTCAGCAATATTATATAAAAATTATTCCAGACTTGATTTATAATTAAAGCTACCTACGTTTTAGCCAATAATATCGAAATGAGTAACTTATAGAAATCAAGGGACATCACAGGAAATGATTAAAAAATATATTTTTACAAGCTTAAATCATAGAGAATAAAAAAAATAAGACGATATTTTAGAAAATTAACGAATCGACATTTTTACTTTTGCGTTGCGTGAGTGTGAATCGAGAAAAGCGGACCGAAGGTTGCGCAGATTTTGGTCCATTTTTATGAGTCCTTTGACCTCATTTGCTCAGAATGGATCGATGTTTGTTTATCGGTTTACCGAATGAAGAGACAGCGCGGCATTCTATACAATACGATAAGAGAGAAAAGTTCATTGCCACGATGCAAAACATTGGCAATAAATAATTAATAAAATAAAAAAATATATATATTATATATCAAGACCATTAGCAGTCTACGTCTATTAACGAGATAAAATGTTATGATGAAATAAATCCATAACATGAAAATCTATATCAATATTCGTAGATTATCATCACAAAGCGAATAGCTAACGAATAGATATGTTTGCCCGATGCGACAATTTTGCTCACATGCGATCACTACCCACGAATGTGCATAATTATTGTAGATATCATGTAATGCTTTTTTTATTTATTATTTTTAATCAATGTTATTCAATGTGTTTTTTCAAAAAAGTTTCAAAAACATGTATTAAAATGTTTTGTTTAATACTTGTTTCTTATGTGTCCATTTTTTAATAAGTTGGCGACTATTTAACTCGAGTTTACGAGATACAAATCTGAAGAAATCAGGAGAGTCCTCCTGTCGCTCACGATGCATATGTTGTGTCAGTGAATGCACAGTATCTTTTCTCTCTGGTTCATTCGTCTTAAAATAGAAAAAGCATGAGCAGTGGCGTTTTACGATACTTCGACGCACACTTGTTTAAAGTTCCAATGGAACTTTCTCGACGCGCACGAACATTGGGTTCTAATTACGCTTTTGGGAACATGATTCTGTTACAGGTGGGCCTTTGGAAACTTTCGATGTTTTATACTCAAGGACAGTTTGAATTTATCAATCTTTATATTTGTGACAGACTAATTTGTGAAAGACTATTATACATCTGCAATATATCGCATGTACATCGCATTATCAAAAATCTAATTTAGCGTTAAAAATAATAAAAAAAGGATTATTTAAAAAAACTTTTAAAATAAAATCCTTTCCTATCTTATAAAACTTTAAAGTACTAATACGACATAACTGTCATGCTTACATATCTTAGTTTTATTTATTCGCAAATAAAATTGATCAAGTTCGGGAATGAAATTACTTCTGCAATAGATGTCACGGTCGTGCTGTCGCCAACGTGAAAAGAATGAAGAATGGCATACCTTCCGTATTTTTACAATATTAACGAAGAAGCATTGCCGAACCGCAAGACGTACGCAAGACGCCAATGCATAATAATTTATCGATAAATTATGATAGAACAGAAATGAGACGTGAAAAGACGAGAAAAGTGGCACAATAATAACCAAGATTTCGTATTTTTCTTTTCTTTTTTTTTGTTTCGTCAGAAAGAGGCCGGAAGCAACTACTCGAAATATCTCGCGGCAACGAAAGCTAAGCTGTTATTTCTTAAGTAGCAAATTAGATCGATTCACAATTTTAGACAAGATTTAACAAAGCGAGAGTAAAGTAACAGTTTTATAGCGGCGTCCATTAAACGAGACAAAACTGCATCTCGAAGCCGTAGACAACTTTATGAAGAAATGCAGTAGAGTCAAGAATGGCTACGATAAATTTTCTCGGTTCCTTGATGCTAAATCACGATCTATAGAATATCGACTATCGTTCCGTTCAGTATGTAGGTCGCATCGTTGAATATATATAAAATATATAAAAATGGCGTTGCTCCTTTTATTTTTCCTATCATGCTCGATCGAAAGTTTTCGATCGATTATTTTTGCGTAGGATAGATGTGATTGGCGAAAACGATTGAGTAGGAATTGAAAAAGAAATCTGAAAAGAATACTGAAAATACACGTCAAAGATTAAAATTATTTGCACGTCCGAAATCATCATTTTTCCGCTCCCACACATCTAGTTGGTCAATTGCAACATGGATAATTGGCAACATAAATAATTAAAAATTAAAGATATAAAATGATTTTTTTCAGATGTGTAAAAGCACGATGGATCCGCGTAAGGTCTAGAATCGTATGTAGGACGCGATGTAGCGATGATGAGGTTCGTTACGTTGCGCCTTCTAGCTGCAATTGCAATGGTAAATTTACGCAACGCTATACATTCGCGTACAGTCATTCTTTTCAATAATATTTTCAATAATATTTTCAACGTATAGACGAACATTTTGACAAATTATTCTTGAAAATACGAGCGAAGGCAAAATGTACAGAAAAATGTGCATTAGCTGAGACATTATCAATGAAAGATTTCTCTCTGTGATACTTCCAATTCGGTCAACCGAAAATCTTTCAATCTCGCTGTAGTTGCATAATTGATGTAAAGCTGACGAGTCGAAACGTACTCACATCTTTGTAATATTAACAGGAACGATAGTCTTTAACAGATCAACATTGTAGATCAGCTCGACGGAGAGTAAATTGGCACCGCGACATAGCAGCTCCCGTCCATCGATGAAGTTACATGAGGTTACATCCAGTGCACCGCTTCGACAGTAGTAGATTTGCCAGAAAAGGATGATCGCCAAGATGACCGCTCTCTCGTTCCGACGAGATCGCGTGCACATACCGGCCGATCCTGTATGTTCCGCCCGCCCGCGTAACTCGTTTTCGCAACTCTCTTTCCCACCGGGTACACCGCGCCCCAGGACCAAGTCACCTTATCATTGTTCCTCGCGCCATCCTTCAGCATCCGCATATCCGCGGTCCACGTCCGGGCACGCGTGCACACGCGCGACCATCAACGCGAACACCCCCATTAGGAGCCGGAGCCGCCTTCGCCC